>NC_051216.1:42849298-43149298 GCF_015220715.1 Pygocentrus nattereri
CTCTCTCTCCTCAGCGCTCTCTCTCTCTCTCTCTCTCTCTCTCCAGCTCTCTCTCTATCTCTCTCTCCTCAGCTATCTCTCTCTCTCATCTCTCTCTCTCTCCTCAGCGCTCTCTATCTCTCTCTCTCACCTCAGCACTCTCTCTCTACAGCTCTCCCCCTCTCTCTCCAGTGCTCTATCTATCTATCTATCTATCTATCTATCTATCTATCTATCTATCTATCTATCTATCTATCTATCTATCTACCCTTTTCTCTCTTCCTTTTACTTTCTCTTTTTTTCCATCTCTTTATTTTTCTCTCTGTTCTTTTCCTGACTCTCATTTCTTCCACCCTCTCTATCTTCATCTCTCTCTTTTACTGTCTGTGTCTTTATCTGTATTTGTTCTATCTCTGACTCTGGCTCTCTTTCTCTCTCCTCCTTATGTCTCCACCTCTTTTTCTGTTCTGTCCCTCTCCATCTTTCTACATTTCTCATTCTATTCTTCTCTTTCTCTCTCTCACTCTCTTACACACACTTACACACTTTCTGATCAGCGCTCCTCTGAGGAGAAAGCACAAAAGAGAGAAAGAGAGAGGGAATTGGAATTATCATGGGAATAACCTCACTACTCATCCATCCACAGCCGCTCGCTGATGAAAAGTCTAAGCCGTAGTAACGGGAGAACTGATTACAAATAAACTTGTCTGTCATCCCATAGCCTTCAATATCCATGCCCAGTCTTCCGCTTCCGTCATTCCTCTTAACTAAGAGAGAGTGAGTTTGAATTTAAGAAAAGAAAGCAATTCAGTGAGAGATGCATCAGTCTGAGATCCTGAGTCTGTGAACCCATGAGAAGATTACAGGCCAACGTATCTGTTTTCCACCGACCTCGGTGGAGCTCTGCTCATGTGTGTCCCATCCGGATAGACATCTCCACAATTTTCCAGAGAGTTGGCTTTTCCAAAGGGTTTTCACAACAGCTACACATTATATTTAGTCTCCTAGAGCTTGTATCCATTTCAGACACAAGGGTTTGGATGATGATGCATGAAATGATGGATGCTTTGGAAGATCATATGACCATGTGTGACCATGTAGAAAATACAAACCACTTTACACCTTGTCTTCTATTGTTTAATGTTTTTATTGCTTATTATTAGTTTATTGGCATTAGCAGTTAAACAGGATGGATAGATGGAATGAATTCCATCAACCTTCTAGAACCTTCTTCAGTTAAAAAAAAAAAAGCCTGTACAATCCCATTAGTTAGTAGAACCATCGACACTCAAAGAACCCTTTGCATGCTTAAGTGGTTCTTTGCATGATGAAATTGTTCCTCAAGTTGATGAAGTATGTGTTGTATATGGTTCTATGTAGTACTAAAACTGGTTCTGCTGCTTCTACTGCTGTGATGTCAAGCTTGTAACAACAGAAGAAACCATGTTGGTGCCTGTAAAGAAACATTTTCAAAAAAAGGGTCCTATGCAGTCTCCATCAATCTAAAGAACTATTTGACCATGCAAAGAACCGTTTATGCAGACAAAAGGTTCTTTGAGTGTTCAGGGTTCTAGTTAGAGCATCTGTTTTTTTTTACTAAGGAACCTTTGGAGGACCATCTTCTACATTACCCTCTAATGTAAATCTACTTGCTCTTTCTACCTCCCCTCTTTCTTTCACTCTCTCTTATACTTTCTATTATCCTCTCTTTTCCTCTATTTCCATCTATATACCTCACTTTTTACAATATTCGGCCAAAGATAATTGCCTAAATGTGCAAATCCAGATGTTTAGGTTCTGCACGTTTTATATGTGCCACAGTGGTACGTCAAGCTGTTACTGTATTTGAGATTTATTATACACATCTATAACCTAAGAATAGCTCAGCCAGGTTGCTATACTTACTGAATAATTGTGTGCAATAAGCCTGGAATGCAGTGTTAATGCAGTGCAGCTTATACAGCATACAATCTCCCTAGAAAAGCATTGCCAATAGATTGGGATGCTCTGGAGCAGCCTCACATGAGCCTTAGCTCACCATGCCTATAAAGCCTCCCACCTTTGGGCTGTGGAGCAGTGGACCTGCGTTCCCTGAAGTGATGGAGCTCTCTCCAGTACCTTTGGGATGAGCTGGGGTGATCTAGACCTAACAGCAGTACCTGACGTCACTAATGCTCTTGTGGCTGTATACAATCAAATCCTCACAACAATGTTCCCACATGTGGTGTAAAGCCTTCCCAGAAGAGTAGAGGCTTTTACTGCAGGAAATACCCAATGATTACCATCAATTTGAAAAGATAAGCAGCTGTCTACAAACTTTTGGACACTCATTCCACCCTATCCATCTACAGTGAGGGATAATGTAATGACATTTGAATTGTTTGAGCCCCCACCCAACACTAATGATATGCAGTCACCTTATGCATAAAACCTAGACCTAAGCTTAAATGCGCAAAGAAGCAGTTTAGCCAGCTTAAGTCTGGTCCAAATCTGTGTTCAAACAAACCTCCTCTACGTCATCAGATTAGTCATGATTTCCCAGGATCCATATACTATGAAAATAGATCTGCTGTTAAGAGGAGGATAAAGATGAATTAATCATATGTTCTGCTCCATTGGCTTCCCAATCAGAGGAGCAAAAACTCCATTAATTCAGCTCCTTGGCATATTTCATTTTTAATTAGCGCTGCATTAGCAATGATAAAGCAGTCCCAGCATCCTCCACATGCAGGTGCGACCCATCCCCCTACCATGACATGCCGTTTAATTAACGCCATGGCAACTGGTGTTATATTTTTTCCTCTTCCTACTTCTTGATTGGTGCTAGGATTGGCGGCCCATCTCCTGTGCTGGGATTGGCTAATAATTCACGTTCGCGAGTGTGTCAAAGTAGTACTCAGGAAAGATTAGCGTGTTTGAGATGCTTCTCATAAGTCATAGATGTCAAACCCTATAGTTACAGTGATATATCCTGATGTAAAGCTTTTCAACACATTTAAGTTAAGTGATACTTTATTAATCCCACAAATGGGGAAATTCCACCTCCGCATTTAGCCCATCCGTGAAGTGAAACACCACATACACACTAGTGAACACAAACACTAGGGGACAGTGAGCACACTTGCCCAGAGCGGTGGGCAGCCCTATCCACGGCGCCTGGGGAGCAATTGGGGGGTTAGGTGTCTTGCTCAAGGACACCTCAGTCATGAACTGTTGGCACTGGGGATCGAACCGGCGACCTTCCGGTTACAGGGCCAGTTCCCTAACTTCCATTCATGAACCTGAATTTTGCCATATTTTTGCATGATATGCATCAAAATACACAGTTGTGTCATCAAAAATAGCATTTTCATTCAATATAAATATCACAACTGTTGTATTTAAACCCTGTAAGTATTATAGTAACACTCTTATTTGATTGTTAAGTTTGGATAGAAAACAAAAGGATTAAAATCTTGAAATGGCCAACAAAAAAACTTTCCAGTCAGGACTTTTTACTCAAGGTATCTAGGTAGATACAGCCAAGCTGGCTTGCCTATAGGCCTTCAGGAGCTGGACAGAAGGCCTGATATTACATTATATTAACCACCAACATAACAAGGAAATGACATTGTTTTTTACCAATAGTCAGACAAACTTTGTGGGAAAAAAAATATTAGCCAAAGACCTTGTTACTAGCTGTGAATATGGGCTGCAGCTTAACCAGGTTTCGGTCAGTTGTTAGAAATTGAAAATATCAGCAACAGCTCAATGCCAGAAATCTTTTCTGTATAACTGCAATATATGAAGTAAAATATATATCCATGTCTGTTCAAAGCTTCAAATAAACATTTTAGAATTTTTTTTGTTTGTTTGTTTTTTACAGTTTAAAATATCTAGAACTCTTATATACACAAGCATTATCTTAGTGCTAAGTAGAATCCCATAGGGGCTCAAGGAAAACTAGCACTGTGGGAGATTTTAGTTCTCATTTTTGGACCAAGTTTTGACGTCTGTGCCCTGAACTGAAGGCCTAGCTCTAACAGTCACAGTTCATCCCTGTTATGCAGGAGAACAGTATGTTATACCTCAGCAAATAAGCATGTAATACATGTAAAACACTTGATTTTGGACACACTATATCTTCTGGTTGGTATGTCCTGTTTACTTCTCGTTCGTAGAAAGAACCCTGGCTAGCATTAACTTACAAGTCTACCAGAACACAGTACAGTTAGAAGCACTACTAGTGAACCTACTTGAGTTTTTATACGTCATGTTGATGATGGTAAAATAATCAAATACTCATATACAGTTGTAAATCTTGAAAAATAAGTTTACTTTGTGGGCTACTTTGCCTAACTACACGGTGCATGCACTTAAAGTTTGCTGCTTATTTTATGCACAGCCATTTAGCTTAATTTAAGCTCCTTTTGGATAAGTTTAATTTCATGTAATGGGCATTTGCGGCCAACACCTCAACACATTTCTATAACTCATTCCTATGAATCAAAATGCATGTGTTTTGCTATGAATATAGGACTATATCGCTGCTGTCAGAACAAATTCAGATTCAGATTCCTTTATTGTTCCCAGGGGGAAATTGCAGAACCTAATTTCTCCACATTTTACTGTTTTTCAGTTTGTTTCTTACTTTGGAAAGGCCTGTTCCCCTTTACATTGTGTGCAAATTTCATGATGAATCCACCAAAAGAAATGGTTAAAAATGACTGGGGGAAAAAGTCTGGTCCCATTGACTTGCATTAAAAGTAAAGTAGTTTTTTCCTTCTCCTTTAAAGATATGATTTTGGAGATACAAGGTTTTGTGCCGACAGTAGCGATATGCTAAAGGAAATAATGGATGCAGATGTAAACACATGCAAAAACTTCAGCTGGTGAAGTTGCTTTAATATGTTCTTATTAGCTGGCTAGTGACGTAGTTCTGTTTTATACATAGCTAGGAAATGACTAGTTTAACACATTAGCTATATTTCTCATAGCTGGCTCATTTGGTGTAGTAGCTTCATTTTAGAACTGACACATATTGAATTAAACCTAAACAGTGGACTGAACATGATAAGGCACCCGCAGATTGATCATAAGACAGTATTTGCTGCAAAAGCTCCTCATGAGGAGCTGCTTAAATGCCCTCACACCGTCAAAATGTTCATGTTTCATTGCATTGGAGACGTTTGGTCCTCACAAAGTTAGACACACACACACACATGCGCACACACACACAGGTAGTCTTCACATCTGGTGTTTTCATTCTTCATTAAAGGATCTGGAGACGCACATTGAGCGGTTCTGTCACGGCAATGGGACTGCGCTGAGAGGACCTATCACTTTCTTTCCTACCCACACCTGCAAACTATTGTTTCTTTCTTTTTCTCCATCACTGAGGTCATGGCATGTAGCTGTGACAGTACAGCTGCGTTAAACAGATGTGGAACTGCATGCATTAATCCAATGAGACACTCTCGAACAGGTTTCATTTGGTGTGTGTGGGGGTCTGCATCAAGTGTATGGTATGAGGTGGATGAAGTAGTCTAAAACATCACTAATGCTGGATACACAGTTTACACAGTTGCAGGTTGGGAGTTGCGTGAAACAGATCATAGTTGCACAAAGCAATTAAAAAATAATCAAAATTGGATGCAATACATGAAATTATTCCACTATTTAGCATGATTAGTATGTCAGTATTTGGTAGAACTTTGCAACAAGAGACCCATATGAATAGCCAACTTAATAGCCGAGGATGGCATGCCCACTCCAGGTAATGGGAAATGACATGCCTCAGGTAAGGAAATTTAAGTATCTTGGGGTCTTGGTCATGAGTGATGGGAAGAGGGATCGTGAGACCGGCTGCAGGCTGGGACAGGTGGCAGCAGTAATGTGATCACTGTACCGGACTTAGTGATGAAGAAGGAGCCGAGCCATAAGGTGAAGCTTTCTGTTTACCAGTCGGTCTGCATCTCAAATCTCACCTGTGGTCATGAGCTGTGGGTGACTGAAGGAATGAGATCACAAATACAAACAGTGGAAATGAGCCCCTTTGCAGGGTTTTGGGCTACACTCTACTCGACAGGGTGAGGAGCGCGGTCATCCGGGAGGAGCTCGGAGTAGAACCACTACTCCCCACATTGAGAGGAGCCAGTTGAGGTGGTTTGGGCATCTGATCCAGATGCCCCCTGGACCACCTTCCTGTGGGGGTGTACCAGGTACGGCCTACTGGGACAAGAACCCGGGGTCATCCTAGGACACGCTGGAGGGATCATATCTCCAAGTTGGCCTGGGAGTCCCCGGGAATGAGCTGGAGGAAGCTGTGGGGGACAGGGTCGTGTGGGATTCTCTGCTCTCCCAACTGCTACTATGACCCTATCTGGACTAAGCTGTTAAAGATGATGATGATGATGAGTAGCCAATTATGCTATAACAGTTTGTTAATGATAAATAGCAATAATGTAATTGTTACATGTGTTTCAAATTTCATTTCTTCACAAATTTGATCCCTGGTGATGCCACAGCTATCTGTGATCAGGAGCCCAAGACAGCATAATTGTCCTCACTCTCTTTGGGTGGGTAGGATGTCAATGCAAGCCAATGCCGCAGTACCAGAATTAGCAGTAAGCATTGTCCTCCAAGCACGTTGAGTTTTCAGTTAATGTTGTGTCAGCAGCATTTTTGAAAAGATGCAGTGTAGCTTTACATGTCTTGAGAAAAGCACATGCTAGCCTTCACTTAGATCTAGCTAGTAGAAGAGAATTGGTCATCACTAAATTGGGAAGAAAATTGGGTAAAAATTGAATTGCTTCTTTCTGGTCATGGCAGCTAAAATGAAGTAGGCTAAGTGGCCAATTGGTTGTCATCCTCACTAAAGCAATGCCTCTGGGACGTAATGCCTCCTCGCTAGCCCCTCCACCCTGTTACAAGCTCCCTGCAACACCATCTAGCCTAATATATGCATATTTATAATGGAAGGTATTTAAAGTGTTGTTCTTCTATGTATTATACTGTACATGGAGCCAGAACCAATGGCACTGGTGAGGGAGAGCTGTGAAGGATGGCTGGTATGCATGTGTTCATGCACACATGTGCCAAACTCTGGTCCCTAGTCGCCCTTATGGCTCAGTCTCAGCATCTTCTGGCCAAACTCTTTCTCGTGCCACACTAACAGTGTGTGTGCATAACTGTTTGCTACCTGGTAGCACATGCACACTGTTATAAATGCTCCCAAACTAATACAAATACAGCCCAGTAACCTCAAAACAGTTATTAAGTTGCCTAAGAAAACCCAACAAGCTGTTCTTCTTAACATTATTTGGAACATTATTCTAGTTGGTCATTTCTTTTGAGCTACAGCCATCAAACTGGGCAAAGGTGTTCATCATATATGGGAATAGTACAAATGCACTCATGCTTTATGTACCGATTGCATGTATGGTTTTGATGGAATGTTCTTTAACAACTTAAGATATAAGATAGCAGCAATCTAGCCGTACCTAAGCAACTACCTAAGAAACCACTGCAATGGCCTAGCAATACTTTAACAACCACCTGGGATAATATAGCAGCACCATAGCAACCATATGAAATAATATAGTGTTGGCCTAGCAATCACCTGGGTTACCATAACAAGCACCTAGCAACCACCGGTCAGTGCAGTAACAACCTCCTAGCATCCAGCAGAAATACCATAGCAACTGCATATCAGTGCCCTGGCAACCAGCAAGAATACCATATCAACCATATTTAACACCACAGAAACTAGCAACCACTTAGAGTTATTGGTGTCTGCATAACACATTCATAACATCTTACATAAACACTTCACAACATGGGAATGAATGTTTACTTCAACAGGTATAAAGTATGTGTTTTACATTATATAAATATGGACTACTATGTCATTTTACTGAGATATATTTTTTTCAAAATAAAAGTGCTTTTTATTTTGAAAAAGTATATAATTTTCAGTAAAATGCAAAATAAAAATGACCTGCTTTATCTCTTTTGACACTGAGATACATTTCACATATACTTTCAACTTCTTTATAGGTTTTTTTTTTTCTTTTCCATAAGCATTTCTTGCTTTGCATGTCACTTCACTATATGGACAGTCAATCACTCATTAATACGCTAGGAACATCTTTTGATTGAATCTTAGTACAGTGGTGGGACTCACTGTGTGAAGGAATTTTACAGGGCCATGAAATTCACCCAATCCTTGAGGATGCTGAGTACCCACACAAATGTAAGTAGACTGCTTTGCAGTGCAATTTAAACATCTATGTCAGTCTTGTTCATTTTCATCACTTTTGAGGTAAAGTCAAAACAGAATTTATTTGGGATAAGAGTGCAACATTTAACCTCAGTGTCAATAAAAATGGAATAACCAATGCAATTATACTTATGACTCCTCTAACACCATAAGTGAGGAGGAACATCACTAACAGTGCAAGCATTTAACCTCAAGGGGTTAAACTTATGACCAATAACATTTTCTTCATTTTATAGACTCAATCAAGTCAAAATGTGCCTAAGTGTGAAAGCACTTAATGACCAAGGAGTAAAACAAGGCCATTTTCTATCTTGACTGTCCAGAAATGAGATGTTTCACTAAAAATATTGTTTTTCAAAATAAAACAGTAATCCATATTAATGTCATGTAAACCATGTATGCTTTATTAATATTAATTTAAACATGTACAAACACGATATGACGTGGTTATGAAAGATGCTATGAGTGTGTCATGTAGATACCCTTCACAATAATTCAGTGTTACTGAATTATATAATCTGAATTAAGTCGTCCAAAATTAACAAGCCTTTTTCTCATTTCTGCATTTTTTCAGCCGGAAGTAGTCGTTGCAGGGTACCGCTGCATCTGCATCTGCATCTGCTAAAGCAATAACAATAACAATGAACTCACGCAAAGTGTTTGACCTTGAAGCAAAACAGTCTAATCTCAGTTTCAGTGGTTTGTCAGGTGATGTTGAGAAAAGGAAAATGAGTTTGTGCAATTAATAAAGGAATAAACTTGGTCGTATGCAGTTAGAGCACCTCTACGTCATCATTTCACCTGCTAATGTTACATTGAATGCAGTTTGTGCTTTAAAATTGCAGCTGCAGCCACTTTCAGAAGAATAGTTTTAATAGTTTTACGTCATAATTAACCCATTAATTCAAATAGGGTCATGGTAGCAGTTGGGAGAGCAGAGAATCCCAGATGACCCTGTCCCCTGCAACTTCCTCCAGCTCATTCCCAGGGACCCCAAGCTGCTCCCAGGTGAACTGGGTGATATAATCCCTCCAGCGGGTCCTAGGTGACCCCAGGGTCTTGTCCCAGTAGGCCGTGCCTGGTATATTCCCACTGGGAGGCGTCCAGGGGTCATCCGGTTCATATGCCCGAACCACCTCAACTGGCTCCTCTGGAGTAGCTGCTCTATTCTGAGCTCTTCCCAGATGACCGAGCTCAAATAGAGTGTAGCCTGCCACCCTGTGAAGAAAGCTTATTTCCACTGCTTGTATGTGCAATCTCATTCTTTTGGTCATTGCCCAAGGCTCATGACCACAGGTGAGGGTCAGGATGTAGATCAACCGGTAAACACAGAGCTTCACCTTATGGCTCAGCTCCCTCTTCACCACTACAGTATGGTACAGTGACCTTACTGCTGCCACCTGTCCCAGCCTGTGGCCCATCTTACGATCCCTCTTCGTGAGCAAAACCTCAAGACACTTAAACTCCTCCGCCTGGGGCATGTCCTTTCCCCTTACCCAGAGCGTGCATGCCATGTCTAGGCATTCCATGTCATTTTCCCAACTAGGACCATGGACTCAGACTTGGAGGTGCTGATCCGCATGCAAACTGCTTCAAACTCAGCTGCAAACTGCTCCAGTGAGCGCTGCAGGTATCCATACAAAATAAACCTAAAAGAACAACATTATATGCAAAGAGCAGAAATGTCACCCTCCGGCCTCCATACATAATGCCCTCCTGACCTCAGCTATGCCTTGATACCCTGTCCATGAATATCACAAACAGGAGTAGAGACAAGGCACAACCTTGGCGGAGTCCAGTGCTAACACTGAAAGAGCCTGACTTAATGTGAGTATCCGAACACAGCTCTCACTCCAGGAGTACAGAGATTGAATGATCCGGAGTAGTAGCCCCAGCACTTTATGTGCAATAGTGGAACTTGTGTCACCTAAAGTTTACACGCTTCTGTTTCTTGTGAAAAGGGTCTATAACTGCTTTAATTTGCTTTTGATATGCATTGCTGGAAGTAGACGTCACACTACCATGTTACTTATTAGTGTACCATCTCTATTAGAGTCATTCAAATCTGTTTTCCATTATACATCAGTCATTATTCTTTTCAAAAACCTGGTATATCCAAAAATGTCACAAAGGAAATGTACAGCATTCTTGTAAAACATTTTTTTTCACATATAAATAATATTGGCAGTGAAGTCAGAGTGGGCTTGTTCACAGCTTAGTTTAGACTGGGGTATATGAACAGTAAATACTGAAACTTTAACAATAAGAAAAACAGGAACACAAAGAAAATTTGGGTGTATTTTTAGATGTGCACATTTCAGACTTGCTGCCGTCCCTCCACTCAGTTCATCATATACACCTTTAATTCACTCTCTCCAAGTGTGGCTTGTTTGCTTATTGGAGCAGAGAGTGAATTACTTGTCTTCTTTTGCTGTTATTGCCAACTGTTGCCATTGGAAACCTCGGCAAACTGGGAGTATGGAGTTTAATGAGGGAAATGAAGATGGAGACAGAGAGAGAGAGAAGCAGAGGAGGATGGTTTACCATTTTCATCTGTTATCATTACAGATAGACAGTGGGAGCAGACAGTACAGACTGTAATTTGCAGATGGAGCACCTTATATAAAATGCATGCACATTCTCGCTAAGTGATCTCTCCATGCACCACCCACAAATACTGTCAATGGCAGAAATCCCATTTCAGATGTCTTTACAAGAACGCCTTGCTGTGGTAAAAAATGCCTGCGTTTTCTTAATTTGAAATATTTCTTTTGTTTGAATTTGAAAGATCACATTGATTGGATAGACTGGGTGTAAGCAATGGCTAGCATCAGTGACCTTGTTGTAAGTTTCCATAATTTCTGTTTATCATCATTTATTGCTTCACTTTTTTGGACCTGCACACCCTTAAAAATGATGGATGTTCAAGGGTTCTGAAGAATGAAGAATGTGGTGCATGTGGTTCTATGTAGAATGTTTTCGAAGGGTTCAAAAAGGGTTCTTCTACTGTAAGAAGCTACTGAATATAAAACACTTTTCTGAAAGGTTCTACATAGCACCATCTACGGCACATCCTCCATCAAACTCTTTGATCTTGCAAATGCTTTTTATTATTTTCCTTCCATAAAAAACTCAAGCAGTGAAGAACAGCACATTTTGGGTATGTGGCATTTCACCATGCAGAAGCCCCTGCAAATAAGGGGCTAAATAGATGTAGATAGAGAACTTCAAAAATGAAACGATGCAAAAAGTCAAAGCAGTCACTAAATGGACCAATCACGCAACCTCGCATGTGGCACCAGCTTCCACACTCACAGTGGTCCACACCACCACAGTATGCTGGAAGTGAACCCCAGACTACCAAATTCAGGGTGACCAGAGATCGGTTCTCAGGATCGCTTCCAGGTTCAAAATTTGCTTTCAAACATTTCAAAAATTTGCACAGCATGTGGTCCTGGGTCTGGAAAAAACACTAGTGTGAAAACGCCCTGAGACTTTTGTACACAACTGTGCATCAAGTGAAACTTCTTCAGCCATACAGTACTAGTGTAACAGTGTTACAGTTTCTCATTAAGTTGAATGGATTTTTGTTATTATTTTGTATAGCTTGTTCAACCTATCAGCAGTTTCAATGAAAGGAAACATTGATGGGTGGAGGCAGATTGAGTTCTTTTTCTACTGCACAAAACCCTGGAACCTTTGGCATGTGACAGTTGGAACGATGCCTTTTCCATTGGCCATTGGTCCAGGAGTAAAGGTTCCAGTTTTATGGTTTTTGGTACCTGCTCAGGAGTGGTACCTAATGGTACATGACGATGCTTGAGAGTATTCTCTATGGTATATTTTTCTAAGGTTTTATTTTTTCCAAACGTTTATGTGTGGGAAAAATTCATTGTCAAAATGCCAAACAGTCCCAAGTTAATTTTTTGGTCAAGTGGCAACCGTCCTCACTCATGAAGGCCTAAGCCAGGGGTCAGCATCCCAAATATTAAGAAGAGCCATTTTTGCCTTTGAGAGGCACAACATTTTATGTCTGTTTTACCACCTTGGCTGTAAATATGTCTCAGTATGTGCTGATGTACTAGAGTAGGCCATTCCAAAAGTGGAATAGTTTCCTGTAAAATGTCCATCCTTGCTCTCCTTGTCGTTGCTGCATATGACCACATCTCTCCTTGTATAACTCCCCAAAATATAAGCTTATTGTTCAGTTGTTCAGTAACTGCTATGGATTGTGACATTGGTAGTTATGACAGCAAGGAACCAAAGTGTGAACCAATACATAAAACCTTTAAAAGAATTGCACTATTTCTTCAGTACCTGAACCAACACCATCTCTCTTGGTTTTCCCACGACACACTAGGAGCCAGGCTGGTGGGGAGGAGGACCCTCCAGGTACGTGAGTCACAGGATGCTTGTCTTATTGCTCTGATTAAACTCCTCTCCATCTCTATATGGTTTAACGGTCATCTGCCGCCTCCTGTACTCCTGTCCGGTAATGCAGCCTCAAGCACAGCAGGCACGTCTATGCAGCAGCTGCCGCGGTCAGTAAGTGCAGGCAGAGGATGAGGCGCATCCGCTCTGGCTCCTCACTGACCTGGGTTAGTTTGTTTTTCAAGAGACAAATGTATTTCAAGGAGTTTTGAGTGGATTCCTCCAGCAGGATGTATAGGAGATGGCCTGAGTAGGGTGAGATTAAAGGGCCCATCTTTTTCTAGGGTTTATTTTGTACACACATTTATGTGTGGGCATGTACCACAAATGGTCACAACTCATTTTTACAATCCCAAACAGTCCCAAGGTCAGGAACATTACTTTTAAACTGCTGGATATTTGGTTGACGCTTTTTTGACAAAGTGGTGACCATCCTTGTTCATGAAGACCTAGGCCAGAGGTCGGCAACCCACATATTAAGAAGAATCATTTTGTCCTTGGGAGCCATAACATTTTATATCCGTTTTACCATCTAGGCTGTAAACATGTCTCAGTATGTGCTGATGTACTAGTATAGGCTATTCCAAAAGTGGAATAGTTTCTTGTAAAATGTCTCTCAACATTCAACTGTTCACGAGGCTGAAGTCGCTTCTCATTCACCAGCTGTTTGTTTTACATTTTCCCGTTCCACCTTAAATGGTGCCTGAGTCACCAGAATGTAAAAACGTAAGGTGGAATGCGAAAATTCCAATAAGTAGCTGGTAAATGAGAAACTGACTTCAGCCTTGCGACTTTTTAGTGTTTGACAGTTTCTCGTTACAGACTAAACATATGAGGAAACCAGCTGGAGTGACTATAAATGCAAATAAGTCCATTTGTCTCCAGATTATCTATGTTCATCTTAAAGCTCTCGCTCTGCTATTTCGTTAGCGACTAGCTAGGCGAGATTGTTGCCTGCATTGCTATGGTGACCTGTAGTCTAGACAACAACCTTCAGAGTTAAAGGGCGAATTAGCAGATATACTCCAGCATTTAAGACCATTTATTGTTAAAATTGTGTCAGAAGAGCTTTATTTTACTGCAAAGGATGATTATTTTATTTTTACTTAAGAGTCTCATTTCGCTGTGGTGCCACAACAGGACAGTAAAAGAGTCGCATGCAGCTTCGGAGCCGCCTGTTGCTGAACCCTGGCCTAGGCCTTTCCTGGATGCTTCTTTTATAACCAAGCAGGTTTGCATCACCTGTTCACTTGTTTTTTGGACATTTTGCAATGTTCCTAGTCTTAAAATGACTCCATTCCACATTTTTTGGAACATGTTTCAGGCACTGATTTCAGAATGAGCCTATATTTACAAAGAAACAATAAATTTGATAAGATAAAACGTTGAAATGAAGGTTGTAAATTTGCATTGTACCTACTGTCCCAATGTGTTTTGGAACTGGGTTGTACATCAAACTCAATTTCAGAAAATCAAGATATGGGCCCTTTAATTACCAGGTGTAGCTTTCAATTATCTCTCCATTTTCCAGGTGTTACTTCTTTCTGCTTCCCAAGTGTTCCCTACATAAGTTTCTCTCTCTAAATGTCTGTCCCCCCCCCCCTCTCTCTCTCTCTCTCTCTCTCTCTCTCTCTCTCTCTCTCTCTCTCTCTCTCTGAGACAGCCCCTCTCCTGGGTTTTTTCCACAACATAAGAGATAAGGCCTCTGCTCTGACAGAGACTGATGCCCAACACGCCTCGCTCTGATTGGATGCTGAGAGCACGGGTGGTGAGAGAAAAACACGCACCTCGCCCAGTGACCGGTTGCTGGGGCGGAAGATGTTCTCCGGGGATGAACAGGCCCATTCGTTACTGACAGGACCTGTCTTGGTCAAGTGTGTGCATGAGTGTGTGTGTGTGCGCGAGTGTGTGTTGAACAGCCGCACAGCATGCAGGTCACATTCGGAACAAGGAGAGCATAACACTCCTTCAGAGGAGGCGTGTGTGGAGCTGTAAATCTGAACCTGCAGGGCCATCACTCAAAGTATTCGCCATAATAGCTGTGCCATCACATTTAAAACGCCCTTTTATAGCTTAGCGATGAGGCTAATGTAGCTGTGTCGTACCAATACCAATGCGGTCCAAAATACTGACACCAGTCACTGATGCTGAGGGCTTAAATTCATAAAAAAGATGCAGACATATCTGGTTTTAAACATGGATGAGTCTTTTCACACTGTTAAAATTTCAAAACACACCAAATAAAAATCAAACTTCAGAATTGAAATGCAAAAATGAGATTTTGGACAATTTCATGTTCCCAACTTTGTGGGAACAGTTTGGGACGACGGCCGCTTCCTGTTCCAACATGACTGCACACCAGTGCACAGAGCAAGGTCCATGAAGACCTGGATGAGCAAGTTTGGTGTGGAAGAATGTGACTGGCCTGCACAGAGTCCTGACCTCAACCCGATAGAACAGCTTTGGGATGAATTAGAGTGAAGACTGCGAGCCAGGCCTTCTCATCAGTGTCTGACCTCACAAATGTGCTTCTGGAAGAATGGTCAACAATTCCCATAAACACACTCCTAACCCTTGTGAAAAGCCTTCCCAGAAGAGTTGAAGCTGTTATAGCTGCAAAGGGTGGGTCGACATCATATTAAACCCTATGGATTAAGAATGAGATGTTACTCAATTTCATACATGTGTGAAGGCAGACGAGCGAATACATTTGGCAGTATAGTGTAGAAAAACTCGGAAGCCACCTGGTGGTTTTGGATAGTACGTAAAATGGCTAAATTTGTGCTGTGGATGTGCTCTGGTTCCTATCAGCACCACTGTAAAGAAATCACATCAAATCACTCTGAATTTGTTTACATCTCAATCCACCAAATTGAGCAGACATTTTGAAAAACCAGACTCAATTCTCCTTTAAGTGATCTAAACCTTATGCTATAGCAATGTTTTGACCATAGCAGATGACCAAAAGACAGAAAGTCAAGTACACAGAAAACAACAGTTTTTCTTGCATGTTAACCGTCTCAGGTCAGCAGTGTTGTATGCGACACAGAAAAGTAATGTGATTCCAGTGGCAGGTCAGGAACACAGCCTCTGTGTAACGTCAGGGAGCGATGAGGAGGCGGATGCATGTGCGAAGACAAGCGAGATTTATTATGGGCAAATCCATACTCAGGGTCAAGACGGGTCAGAGAGCCAACATGGAGAGATCGGGGAACAGACATGACGAAAAGGAAAACGGAAAAAACACAACAGAGGCCGGAATAAACAAACACCAAACAATATCAAACAATACAAATGCTACAATCCAAACAATACACTTCAAACAGCGCGAGAATACAATACAAAGACCAGCAAACTCACAGGGGAAAACACAGGGCTTAAATGCAGGGAAGCATTTAACGAGGGTTAACAAGACACAGGTGGACAACACAGGTGAGAACAATCGAGGGCGGAGTAAAGAAACAAGGGGGCAGGACAGGGAAGAATCAAAACAAAGAAAGCATATGGACAAGACCAAAACGATACAAACGCACATGGAGTACTGGGAGGGGCCAATGATGACACTCTGATTGGTTGAAAGACTCGTCCCAAGGCATCAGTGGATGGCTAACAGCTATGCTAACCAACAATGCCTCTTTTCAATAAGAAGAAATGGAGAGATAATCACAGAAGACATTCAGTGTTGGGTTAGTCGTTATGGATTTATTTTACACAGTCTCCAAAAAGACAGTATCTGAAAGGGATACACTCAGACCGGAGCCCTCATTGAAATGGAAAACGCTAGCCTTCTGGGAAAAGAAGAAAGCAAGTGTGTAGCATGAAGCGTTCCCAAGATGTTCATTCTTTTATCTACAGTGTCCTTTGATGTTGCATACGACAATGTCAGCCTGACAGGGTTAACAGTTAAATGGTAACAGTTTACTGTGCACTCTTGAGAAAGATGGTGCTTCGAGGGTTCTGTTTAAAGAAAACCCCTATAGAAACTTTACCACTCAAAGAACCCTTTCCATGATAAAAGAGTTCTTCACATCATGAAACAGTTCCTTGCATCGTTGGGAAGTGTGCATGAATGTACGATAGATAGTTAGATGTTGAAAAGGGTTCTAGCACCCAAAAGACTTCTGTTGTTGCAAGCTTGGTACTGTAATCATAGAAGAACCCTGTTGCATGCTACTTAGAACCCTTTTCAAAAAGGTTCTATGTAGAACCATTTACAGCATGTTCTCTGTCAGTCTGATGAATACTTTCACAGTCCATTTAAGAACCATTTAAGCATGCAAAGGGTTTTTTGAGTGGTTCTATAGAACCATCTTCTTCACTAAAGAACCCTTGAAGCACCATCTTTTTAAGAGTGTAGAGTACTGTGAATAAGGCTACCTGACACCTACATATGTTTGCACTGCCGGCTGACATAAGCTAACATAAATGTATGCTTATTTTAATATGTGTCATCTGTTATAAAGGCTTTTACTTTAGTAAACTTCAAATGTAAATATACGCTCACTGGCCACTTTATTAGGTACAATGTTCAACTGCTTGTTAACACAAATAGCTAATCAGCCAATCACAGCTCAGTGCATTTAGGCACGTAGGTGTGGTCAAGACATCTTGCTGAAGTGCAGACCGAGCATCAGAACGGGGAAGAAAGGGGATTTAAGGGACTTTGAACGTTGCGTGGTTGTTGGTGCCAGACGGGCTGGTCTGAGTATTTCAGAAACTGCTGATCTACTGGGATGTTCACGCACAACCATCTCTAGGGTTTACAGAGAACGGTCCGAAAAAGAGGAAATATCCAGTGAGCGGTCAGTTGTGTGGGCGAAAATGCCTTGTTGATGTGAGAGGTCAGAGGAGAATGGGCAGACTGGTTCCAGATGATAGAAAGGCAACAGTAACTCAAATAACAGTGGAGTGGACTCCAGCAGCACTGCTGTGTCTACTCCACTCGTACCAGCATTACACACATTAACACACCAGCACCATGTTTTACTGCAGTGCTGAGAATGATCCACCACCCATATAGTACCTGCTCTGTGAGGGTCCATGGGGGTCCTGACCACTGAAGAACAGGGTAACAGAGTATCAGAGAAACAGATGGACTACAGTCTGTAACTGTAGAACTACAAAGTGCAGCTATACAGTAAGTGGAGCTGATAAAGTGGACAATGAGCGCAGAAACAAGGAGGTGGTCATTAAGTTAAGCCTGATCGATGTATGTCATGTTCTCTTTATAAAGATGTAGAGTTTTTGGACTAAACATATACACTAAACTGCTTTTCCTTCTGGGTTGTGTGGGGTGCTAGAGCCTATCTCAGCACTGGGCAGAAGGCAGGATACACTCTGTACAGGTTGCCAGTCCATTGCAGGGCTAGTATTAAACAGCTGAAGACGAACATCTTGCATTATAGAAAGCTTATCCAGACTAAGCTGTTTGAAAACATTGCTTAACAAATAGACTTGATTTTAAACAGCTGATTATTTCATTAAATCAAATTATTTTCTGTAATGTTATTCACTTGTAATCTAATTGTCGCTATATTTGTAGCAACAAAGTCATTTAAATACCATTTTAACTGCAAATCAGATTTCATTCATGTGACTGAGTCGGTTATGAACAGAATTCTGTTGAGCTTGGGTCAATTTCTGATTCAGAAACTGATGATGTGACCTGGGCAGGGTTCAGACTAAATTTTATTAGGCTTGGCTCAGGTTCAGACTCAGAACTCAGTGATGCTGATCATGGCGGTTCAGCTTGGATAGAAAGTTCTCGGGTTGCATTTGTATCTGGCCAGAAAGTCAGGCCCCATAACCCCATTCATGCAAAGTTATAAGTAGTGTTTCAGCCTGGACTGTTTTTTTTGAATAACCCAGAATGTCCATAATCAAAACACATTCATATAAATGAATCTTAAAAGCACAGCCTGTTTAACTGTAATGCAAAAAGAGAGGTTGGAAAATAGCAAGGCAAAAATGAACGACCATTTCTGGTATATAAACCCACAAAAACGTCATTGGAAAAAAAACAAAAAAACAAACAAACAAACACAAGAAGGATGTAGGAAATGGGCCATTTAGAAAACCACAATGCTGATAGTATCTAAATCTCAATATGGGCTTGTAAAACATCCTCATGTAGCGGTAATGAAGTTGAGAACGTGTGACTGATTAACTCAGTGTACTTTCCTCCTGTTGGAGGACCGCATCACGACACGGTTCGCTACACAGCTTAGCATTTTCCCCCCCGCACTAACACACCTGATTCAACTCAGCGGCTAATTATCGAGCCCTTCATGAGTTGAATAAGGAGCAGTAGAGCAGAAAAAGCACGAAGCCTGATGGTGCCACAATGCCGTAGGACGACCGTATTAA
The DNA here is from genome assembly GCF_015220715.1 of Pygocentrus nattereri. NCBI lineage: Eukaryota > Metazoa > Chordata > Actinopteri > Characiformes > Serrasalmidae > Pygocentrus > Pygocentrus nattereri. The sequence goes on from NC_051216.1 coordinate 42,868,335, forward strand.
CTCTGGATTCTGAATCCTATGCTTTTTACATCTAATGTAAGATGTGGCTGTTATTTAAAAACCTGGAATCTTTGAATTTTTTAAACTATTTTAAATGTACATCATGTGCCTATTTGGTAATGATGCCCTTAAAACTCCAGACTTACTAACTACTAACACTTATTGTTCGGTAACTGCAGGAACTTCAACGCAAACAGGCTATTCTTAGGTTATGAAAGGGAATAACACTTTGGGCCCATTGTTTGGCCCATGGCCATGTAAGGGGTTTGGATTTAAAGGTACTGTGATCAGGGTTGGGATATAATGGACATTGGAAATTCGTATTTCGAATCCAGAAATAAGGTACCTGTATTCAGTCCAAGTCAGAGTATTCAGGCAGTATTCTGGCAGTATTTAGTGTACAGGTTTTTACATTTTTAGGAGAATGTCTTTAGAATATTTACCCACTACATTAAAAGGAAACATACTGTGGCATCCTTGTTGCTGTGAGGAGGTTACGGGGTGCGGCCATAGAAAGTGGCCACAATCCCAGGTAACAAGGACTCTTTTTGCTGCTGTTGTTGCTATTTTTTCCTCAATTTACTCCCCAATTTAAACATATAAAATTCCACCAAATAGTTAGGACCCCCCAGTCACACAATACCACCAGTGCTAGGATGGTAAAAGCTAGCACAGGCTTCCGCCGAGACCTGCAGAGTCAGCCACTGCATCTTTTCGAACTGCCACCCAGATAGCGAGAATGTTTGGGTCCACTGGCGTCATAAGATCGGGACCCCCCTGACTGTTTGCCACTGCTGGTCCACCCTTGGACCACCCAGATTAGTGTCTTGCATACTAGTTTTTAATCTCCCTAAATACATTTTAAATGCACAAAGACTTTTATTTTAGAAATTAAGCTACAACAAATATCACAAACTGAGAAAAAAATAATGATTTTAAAGAACATGCTCTGTAGAAATGTTGCTGATGCTGTGCTAGATTCAAAATATTTACTACACTAATATATACTGTATAATTAAAGAAATGAAGGAAAGAAAAATCAGTCATTTGGACTGCGAGTAGAAAATAAGCAATAATAAGTGGAATTTTGTCTGATACTCTGCTTAACCATCAGTGGGCCGCACAGAAAACACTGAGCATGGGGGTGATGGGGGCGATGGGGGGCCATCTACACTGATCAACAAGCCACAATCATGACAGAAAATGGACAAACCAACTGGCTCCACATCGGCAGTAAGGCGAGGCTGTCCATTATCCCCATACTTCTTCAACCTGTGTGCTAAACATATAATAAGCAGGACTAGAACATGATCAAGCAGTCAAGAAACATCAATGGTCTTCGAAATGCAGATGACAACACTCATAGTGGGAAACCAGAAACATCCAAGGGTCCTTATGAGGAAATTGAAAGAACAGCATGGGGTTTCAGCTAAAAATGAGGAAAACAAAGATTATGACAACGGGAAAGGCTGCTCACCAATGATGGGGAAGGTGTCTCAGCAAAATCTACCAAACCTTTGGCCGAAACCCACTCAAGCTAATGAGACTTCTACAAATGTTTTGGTTGTGACCATACAGTGCATTTGTGGTTGCATGGATAGGGCAATTACGTCAGCACTACAGGCATACAGCCTACATGATTTGTTGCAGGTCCCTCGTCCCTCGTCCCACACGCTCCTTCCTTACCTTCTGCAAAGTCACACTTCCTGTTGTCCTGGTGCCACATGATTAATGGTCCCTGTGGAAACCCAGAGGTGTGGAACACTCTGACATTTGCTCTCAGCGTGTCCTCCGAGCTGAGACAGGGTGGCAGGTCGCCGTGACAATGCTGCGTATGTGTGTGTATGCTGGGGTATGTGTGGCCTACTGAAGTGTGTGTGTGTGTGTGTGTGTGTTTAGGGGGGATAGATTTGCTCCTTTTGATGCGAGAGAGAGGACTGTGTGAGAGAGGGAGAGAGCTTTGATCAGCATTCTCGCCACAACTGTCCGACACTTTCACTTTTCACTGAGGTAACACCTTCCTCAGTGAGTCAAGTTGTGTGTTAGAACCTTTTCAATGTATTTATCACTCTTTAACACAAAGGCCAAAACATATTCTCCATAATGACGAATCAGGAGCTAGCCGCAGGAGCAATGAACAAAAAACATTACCATGACAACTGAAAAGCTCAATTGCGTGCTTTAATGTTTGATTGAACAGAGGCTTCTCCAAGGATCAGATAAAGTGATCGAATTCTCCATATATTACTACAATACCACTCAACTGCCTCTTTAGAGTCCATCCACTCTAGTTTGCCACTCTTTATCAGAAACCCTGGCCCACTTTATGAGCTTCACCTGCCTTATAGGTCCACAGCACAGGCTGTAGTCCATCTGTTTCTCTGTATACTTTGCTACCCTGTCCTTAAGTGGTCAGGACCCCCATAGGGCCACCAAAGAGCAGATATTGTTTGGGTGGTGGATCATTCTCAGCACTGCAGTAACACTTACCTGGTGGCGGTGTGTTAGTGTGTGTTGTGCTGGTACGAGTGAATCAGACACAGCAGTGAGGCTGGAGTTTTTAAACACTGTGTCCACTCACTGTCCACTCTATTAGATGCTCCTACCTGGTCAGTCCACCTGGTAGATATACAGTGCCCTCCATAATTATTGGCACCCCTGGTTAAGATGTGTCAAAAGCCTTAAAATAAATTCAGTTTTTATTGTGGAAACATACTGTCACACTGAAAATTGTAGAAAAATGTAACCTTTAACTCAAGTAGAGTTTTAGGGGGAAAATAAAATCCCTGACTAAGAAATAATTTTTCTTCATAAAATCACCTGTTCCACAATTATTGGCACCCCTAACAATTCTTAGGAAATAAATGTAATTAAAGAATTTCTGTCACTTCTACAGTAGTTTACGAAGTTAATCAAAGTATGTAGGAACATTTAATTAGTAATTCACAACTTCCTGTTTCCCTGGGGTATAATTATGACGTGACACAGAGGCCATTTCTCTTCAACATGGGAAAGACAAAGGAACATAGCATTCAAGTAAGGCAGATGTCTGTTGACCTTCACAGGTCAGGCAATGGCTACAAGAAAATAGCCACTCACCTACACCTGTCCGTATCTACTGTCAGAGGAATTATTAAGAAGTTTAAAACAACTGGAACAGTGGTAAACAAGTCTGGACGAGGACGCAAGTTTATTTTGCCACCACGCACAGTGAGGAGGATGATAAGAGAAATAAAAAGTTCTCCAAAGCTCACTGTTACGGAACTGCAACAAATGGTAGCATCTTGGGGTCACGAAGTCTCCAAAACAACCATCAGACGCTATCTACACGCCAACAAGCTGTTTGGGAGGCATGCACGGAAAAAAGCTTTTCTCACTCACAATCATAAACGTAAACGTTTGGAGTTTGCTAAGCAGTACTGGGACTTCAACTGGGACCGTGTGCTTTGGTCAGATGAAACAAAGATAGAGCTTTTTGGCAACAAATGCTGTAAGTGGGTCTGGCGTAACACAAGAGCTGAGTATGCAGAAAAGCACCTCATGCCCACTGTGAAATACGGGGGAGGATCAGTGATGCTGTGGGCCTGCTTTTCTTCCAAAGGCCCAGGGAACCTTGTTAGGGTGCATGGCATCATGAATGCTTTGAAATACCAGGACATTTTAAAACAAAAGCTGGTGGCTTCTGCCCGAAAGCTGAAGATGGGTCGTCACTGGGTCTTTCAGCAAGATAATGACCCTAAACATATGGCAAGATCTACACAGAAATGGTTGACCACACACAGAATCAAGCTCCTCCCATGGCCATCTCAGTCCCCAGACCTTAACCCCATTGAAAACCTGTGGGGTGAGCTGAAGAGGAGAGTGCAGAGGAGAGGACCCAGGTCGCTGGATGATTTAGAGAGATTGTGCAAAGAGGAATGGTCGAAGATACCTCTTTCTGTGTTCTCCCATCTTGTGAAACATTATAGGAGAAGATTAGGTGCTGTTTTGTTGGCAAAGGGGGGTTGTACAAAGTATTAACATCAGGGGTGCTAATAATTGTGGCACACATTATTTGATGTTAAACAATTATTTCTTAATGTGGGATTTTTTTCCTACTGAATAAATGCACTTGAGATAAAGGTTGGATTTTGCTCTTTTTTCCATCGTGGTCCTATATTATTTAAAAAAACCCTCAATTTATTAGAAGCTAAAGAACACATCTTAACCAGGGGTGCCAATAATTATGGAGGGCACTGTAAAGTCAGAGACAGTAGCTCATTTGTTGCTACAGAATTTGTGTTGGGCTTCCTCTAGTCCTTCATCAGGACACTGTTGGCTGGATAGTTTTGGTTGGAGGACTGTTCTCAGTCCAGCAGCGACACTGAGGTGTTTAAGAAGTCCAGCAGCACTGCTGTTTTCTTTCTGTCCCTGTCTCTCCCTCTCTCTCTCTCTCTCTCTCTCTCTCTCTCCATTCCCTTCTTTCTATATATCTCACTCTCTCATTTCTTGTTCCATCTCCCTGATTGAGCTCCCTTTCATTCTCTCTGCCTCACTTTGTTCCTTCTCTCTCTCTCTCTCTCTCTCTCTGTCTCACAGATATGAACTTTCACGGTTCAGATGCAGATGGCTCTCTACATCTCTGCATTGTTCATATTCTTCATCACCCCCCCCAACTCACTGTTGCCATAGCAACTAATTATTATTTCTAGTGCTGTTGTTGAACTTGGCAGTGATGTCTTAGAGCAGAGAGACTTCAGATGCAGCCGCGCAGGATCAGGGCGAGAAATTGTTTCTCTGATCACCATCATTCATTACATTACAGAGACAAAGTGCGTATATGTGTTTGTATCTGTGTGTGTGTGGGAGAAAGGGAGAGAGAGAAAGAGAAAAAGAGAGAGAATTAGTCAGATTTGAACTCATTTGCACTCTAACTGTGACTCTGTAGCTCCAATTGCTGCACCCTTTGTGTATCAGTAGTAGATGTTTAAACCACCAGGCCGTGGACCAGTGCCGGTCCATGAGGATTTTGATACTGGTCATTAACCAAGCGGCAGAAGGTGGGGTGGTTAGTAGTGAAACTGCTTATGTTAGTTTTATTATTATTATTAATAATAATAATAATAATAATAATGTATTTCATGGCGAAATTGTCCCCTTAAAGTTTGATAGAAGTTTAAAACACTCAGCCAACATTATGTCTCTGTATGGCCTTACCAGTGTGCGTACTTGCTATTTGCTTCATTTAGCTGAATGCTAACGTCGTGAAGAAGTAATAAATTATGATCCTGACAAAATTAAGAAAAAGGAATGAAAATAATACAGAGGTGAAAAGAGCATAATTCAAGTGAAAATATGATGACAGCCACACACCAGGAAACTATATATATATATATATATATATATATATATATATAAGAAAAGTGTACAGTGCATAACAAATTGCAATTTTCAAAAGTATATTTAATATAAAACGATGTGTTTTTAATGTTTACACTTGCTCACCATGCTTTAAAGCATAGTACATGTGTTTAGAACAACTTATGACAAGTCTTGTTCAATTTAATTAATCTATTCAATATTTATTTAATGCATTTTCTTATAATTTTGCGCTTTTTATAACCAGTTGCTGGATAGGTGCTGGAGCCTATCCCAGCAGTCATCGAGCGGGAGGCAGGTTACACCATGGACAGGGTGCTGGTCCATGGCAGGGCAGACAGGCAGACAGACACATTCACTCACACGGGGCAATTTAGCATGTCCAATCAGCCTGACTGCATGTCTTTGGACTGTGGGGGGTAGCAGAGCACCCGGAGTAAACCCACACAGACACGGGGAGAACACGCAAACTCCACACACAAAGGACCCTGGTCACCCGGCTGGGGAATCGAACCCTGGCCCTACTTGCTGTGAGGCGACAGCGCTACCCACCACACGGCCGTGCCACCCTGTTCTATAATCAGAATAGCGTTTTTATTTACATTAAAATCACTTTATGAATGTATTCAGCGTGCTGTTTTCAGCTGATGGCTTGCATAAGGGAGGAAACGAGAAGCTAAAAAGCAGTAATAAGCTTTTTTTGATGCTTCAAACACAGCAATCTAAAATATGACTGCATCTACATCAAGCACGGGTTCATCGCCGCTGGGGATGCTAATACAAATGCACTAAAACCATTGTGTGTGGTTAGCGGAGAGAAGCTAGCACAAGAGGCCGCAAAGCTGTCGAGTCAAATCGAGTTAAAGTTTATGTATGCAGAACTTTTTACAACAGACGTTGTCATGAAGCAGCTTTACAGGAAATAAGGTTCCGAATACACGATTGTCAAAACTCAAATGGGAACCGGAGAGCAAAACAGTTGCACCGCAGGGGCAATATGAAATTAATATAAAACACTGAATATAGAAAAAGGGGGAAAAACTCTCTAATGTGTTTACATTCTTTCTCTACTTGTGTTTTCCATCTCTCTCTCTCTCTCTCTCTCTCTCTCTCTCTCTCTCTCTCTTTCTGTTTCTCATTCTCTCTCTCTCTCTCTCTCTCTCTCTGTTTCTCATTCTCTCTTTCGCTCGCTCTCTCTGTTTCTTATTCTCTCTCTCTCTCTGTTCCTCAATCTCTCTTTCTGTTTCTCATTCTCTCTCTCTCTCTCTCTCTCTCTCTGTTTCTTATTCTCTCTCTCTCTGTTTCTTATTCTCTCTCTCTCTGTTTCTCATTCTCTCTCTCTCTTTCTCTGTTTCTCATTCTCTCTCTCTGTTTCTCATTCTCTCTCTCTCTGTTTCTCATTCTCTCTCTCTCTTTCTCTGTTTCTCATTCTCTCTCTCTCTCTCTCTGTTTCTCATATTCTCTCTCTCTGTCTCTCTCTCTCTCTCTCTCTCTGTTTCTCATTCTCTCTCTTATTCTCTCTCTCATTCTCTCTCTCTCTGTTTCTCATATTCTCTCTCTCTCTCTCTCTCTCTCTCTCTCTCTCTCTTTCTCTGTTTCTCATTCTCTCTCTCTCTCTCTCTCTCTCTCTCTCTGTTCCTCAATCTCTCTCTCTGTTTCTCATTCTCTCTCTCTTTCTGTTTCTCATTCTCTCTCTTATTCTCTCTCTCATTCTCTCTCTCTCTGTTTCTCATATTCTCTCTCTCTCTCTCTCTCTCTCTCTCTCTCTCTTTCTCTGTTTCTCATTCTCTCTCTCTCTCTCTCTCTCTGTTCCTCAATCTCTCTCTCTGTTTCTCATTCTCTCTCTCTTTCTGTTTCTCATTCTCTCTCTCTCTTTCTCTGTTTCTCATTCTCTCTCTCTCTCTCTCTGTTTCTCATATTCTCTCTCTCTGTCTCTCTCTCTCTCTCTCTCTCTCTCTCTGTTTCTCATATTCTCTCTCTCTCTCTCTCTCTCTCTCTATTTATAGACAGTTTGGTACCGTCCAGTGCTGATCCACACAGGCTTTTTTTTGGCCTTTGGTCAAGTTTGGACTCAAAACTTCATGCTGTGGGTCAGGTCAGGTTCAGGCAGACCTTGGCTGGACTATATCTGGGTTTAGACCAACATTTCAGGCCCAATTAAAGCTCTAGTGTCTGTGTATGATTAAGACATCCCCTGTGTTGGCAGTGAGGTTTTATATTTAGCTGTCTACAAACACTACTCGGGATCAGGGGACTGTCTGGTGTACTCAGTGTGATGTGCTGTGTAGATGTGGTGCTGTATGTATGTGTGTGTGTGTGTGTGTGTGTGTGTGTGTGTGTGTGTGTGTGTGTGTGTGTGTGTGTGTGTGTTTGTGTGGAGCAGGCTAGCAAGACCTTGTAAATCTCAGTTCAAGATTTGAGGCATTTGAAAAGAATAACAATAGCCATGAGCATAAATCCAGCAGCACGGCCTCAACATTGCTACCCAGACAGACCATGGCTTATTTATTTGGACCAGCCTGACCATGCTAACCTCTTCTCACTCCAAGTTTGAAGTTCCAACCTCTCCAGACAGCATACCATTGCCCAGAATGCCCAAGCAAGGCAAAGAAGGAGGGAAAACATGGATAAAACAGGGCACATATCAGTAGAACTAGCAGAGCGATGGGGCTAGCAGTTTTTTTTTCTCCTGAGGTCTTGAGTGTTTGCTTAAACTCATGAATCAAACAGCTTCAGCAGTCTTAGGGCTTGACACCCATGTTTGCCCAGCACAGGGGTGTGGAATATATGCCCCTTGGGTTCAACAAGACTCTGTAAGTGACTATATCAGAGATAATGAGCTAGCTTATAGATCAGCACTCAGTTAGCATGTCCAGTATGTCAATCCTTGCCCTGTCCAGCATGAATCAAGCAACAGCTTGTGAAACGCTCCCATTATTTGAATTATTTGGAGGGCCAAAATAATATTGATGCTGTTGGCAGTGAAAGGCCTTGCTAGCATGATGCTCCAGCCGTTATTAGTGACTTGAGAAAGATTTTGGGACCTCCAGTTGTTTCTTCTACTTGTCTTTTCAAGTTTTGAATCATTGTCATTGCTGAGTGAATTATTAAAGCTGCCGGTTGTCACAAAAAGGAGCTCATTTGAGTAGCAAATTAACAAAATTTTTAATTTTTAAGCTTTTCCCTTTGTTCCACCAACTGATTCTCCAACAGCGCCACAGGACATATATTCAGACTCAAAAAAGCATCTGGAATAAAAGCATATAGGGAAAAAAAAAGCCCAAATCTAGTGATTGAGTTAGTGAGGCACAGTATTCCACTGCATGCACTGCCAGAGTCTAGCATTGTTCTCTCTCTTAGCTGGAGTTAATTAGGCCTGCCTTATGCTCCAGGTAGGCTGGGGTAAGTGCACGTTTGGTGTCTTCTCTCTTTGCAGCAGTCTCCAGAGGCTCCTTGAATTGATTATAATGCACTGCTTGTTGTTCCAGTGCATGGTCTAATTGGGCTCTTCATTTGCCATGATAAACAGTCATATTGAGACCAGATGATGAAAGGAGTGAGTTCAACTGTCTGTCTAATAGTTCTAGTTCGGATCCATGATGATCTGATTCAGTTACGTCTTGTTTGTTAGGTTAGATGCGGTCAAGTGAGTAGTTGGTGCACTGGCTTTAGATGTAGGTTTGGATGCATTACAGGTCTACATATGTTCAAAGCCCCATTGAATGCAGTCGTGATTCTAGGTCTGTAAAAATTGGGTGGCCATTTGGTGGAGTCCAAAGTCTGTAAAGCCAAAAATTCTGAGTAACTAATGGAAATGACTCATTCTGGTGGATAGCGTTCTCCTGGCATCTGCCAAACCCAGACTGCCAGGTAGTGAAGCATGATTCATCACTCCAAAGAACACATTTCCATTGCTCCAGAGTCTAGTAATGACATGCTTTACACCACTCTAACTGATGCTTGGCAATGCGCATAGTGACCTTAGGCTTCTGTGCAGGTTCTCCACAAAAGTGCCTGATAAGCATTTCTTCTGCAGATGTTGTTTCCAGAGGCAGTATGTAACTCTGCAGTGAGTGATGTAACATAAGATCAATTCTTACATGCCTCAACACTTGGAAGCTCCTCTTTGTGAGTTTGCGTGATCTAACTTATGCTTCTTATGCTATGAGCTGTTGTTGCTCTAGGACACTTCCATTTCACAGTAATCGCACTTACAGTTGACCAGGGCAGACCTAGCAGGACAGGAATTTCCCAAACTGCCTTGTGGCAAAGGCATCCTATGACAGTGCCACGTTTAATGCCGCCGAGCTCTTCAGCACAGCTCATTCTGCATGGCTATGCAGACTTATTACTCTGGAAATAAACTGAGAGTGAAGTTTCAAAACTAATCCAATGCTTCATGAAGGTGGTGCTCAATAATGCCAGTCAGACAACAAGCCTCTGACACTCATTATCCACAGCAAACAATTGCATAATGCATAAATACAAGTACTCACCACTGCAGAATGATATGAATTTGTCCACAGCTGGGCTTAGCAGACTGAACTTTTACCATAATCATGTTGGCAAACAAGCCAAAGTACCTCTTTTCTCCCGAGTAAATGTCTTCAAAAGGGGTTCCATTGAATTGATTGCATCAATTGCATATCTGACCAAACTAAATCAAAGATTAACATGAGTGAACAACATCATTTCACGGATTTATGGGTGGGTTTTAGAGGAGGTGGACCCTTATACAATCCTACACCAAAAGTTTAACAGGTTGTCCCCAGATGGGTGTTCTCGGCATGAGATAATAAGTCACTGCTGCCACCTCCCATGGATTTGCCCCTGGTTAAACAAGGTACCAATAAAAATTCTGCCAAATTTAAGAGGAATAAATAAGACAGCTGCAATTTACACTGTGTGCACTATAATTGCTTTTTATTTAAGACAATTTTAATGGACAGTATATAATAATTTAGGAGCACGAGAAGAACACAAACTTTGCTTAAAAACTCACTTTGCTTAAAAATTTAAAAGAGAGAACTGTCAAACTATAATACCAAAGCAATAACTACTAAAAGTAGTCTGCAAATTCTTTTTGCCCATTCTGTTTTTGTCACACCACAGTCGCACGCATAAAAGGCAGTGGTGGTATAGTGTAGTGGGTAACACCTCTACCTTCTACATTGTAGAAGGGGGTTCAATCCCCCTGCTTGGACAAGCGCCCTACATTATGCCAGTAAGAGTCCTTGGGCAAGACTTCTAACAGCAAATGTGATAATTACAGCAAAATGGATGTGAGTAATGGTGGGAGGACGACAGAGTAGGAGGAACAGTGATGACAGCCACAATAAGCCCGAAGCGGTGACATGAGTTCCGAACTCCGGCCTCCCTAAGTATGTGTGTGTGTATATATATATATATATATATATATATGTATATATATGTGAAAGTTTGTGAACTCTTTAGAATTTTCTATATTTCTGCATAAATATGACCTAAAACATCAGCAGATTTTCACACAAGTCCTAAAAGTAGATAAAGACAACCCAGTTAAACAAATGACAGAAAAATATTATACTTGGTCATTTGTTTATTGAGGACAATGATCCGATATTACAGATTTGTGAGTGGCAAAAGTATGTGAACCTGTAGGATTAGCAGTTAATTTGAAGTTCAACAGTAATCAACAGTTACCGGAAACGTTTAGTTGCAGTTATTATTTTTTTATAATTTTTATTATTTTTTATTATTTATTATTATTGCTGCACGGGGGGGGGGGATGGGGGGGTCACACCAGATACTTTTGCCACTCACAAATATGTAATATTGGATCATTTTCCTCAATAAACAAATGACCAAGTATAATATTTTATATATATATATATATATATATATATATACAGTGGGTTGCAAAAGTATTCAGCCCCCTTGAACTTTTCAACCTTTTGCCACATTTCAGGCTTCAAACATAAAGATATGAAATTGTAATTTTTTGTGAAGAATCAACAACAAGTGGGACACAATTGTGAAGTGGAACGAAATTTATTGGATATTTTAAACTTTTTTTAGAAATAAAAAACTGAAAAGTGGGGCGTGCAATATTATTCAGCCCCTTTACTTTCAGTGCAGCAAACTCACTCCAGAAGTTCAGTGAGGATCTCTGAATGATCCAATGTTGACCTAAATGACTGATGATGATAAATAGAATCCACCTGTGTGTAATCAAGTCTCCGTATAAATGCACCTGCTCTGTGATAGTCTCAGAGTTCTGTTTAAAGCGCAGAGAGCATCATGAAGACCAAGGAACACACCAGGCAGGTCCGAGATACTGTTGTGGAGAGGTTTAAAGCCGGATTTGGATAGAAAAAGATTTCCCAAGCTTTAAACATCTCAAGGAGCACTGTGCAAGCGATCATATTGAAATGGAAGGAGCATCAGACCACTGCAAATCTACCAAGACCCGGCCGTCCCTCTAAACTTTCAGCTCAAACAAGGAGAAGACTGATCATAGATGCAGCCAAGAGGCCCATGATCACTCTGGATGAACTGCAGAGATCTACAGCTGAGGTGGGAGACTTTGTCCATAGGACAACGATCAGTGGTACACTGCACAAATCTGGGCTTTATGGAAGAGTGGCAAGAAAAAGCCATTTCTCAAAGATATCCATAAAAAGTCTCATTTAATGTTTGCCACAAGCCACCTGGGAGACACACCAAACATGTGGAAGAAGGTGCTCTGGTCAGATGAAACCAAAATCGAACTTATGTTTGGCGTAAAAGCAATACAGCTCATCACCCTGAACACACCATCCCCACTGTCAAACATGGTGGTGGCAGCATCATGGTTTGGGCCTGCTTTTCTTCAGCAGGGACAGGGAAGATGGTTAATATTGATGGGAAGATGGATGGAGCCAAATACAGGACCATTCTGGAAGAAAACCTGTTGGAGTCTGCAAAAGACCTGAGACTGGGACGGAGATTTATCTTCCAACAAGACAATGATCCAAAACATAAAGCAACATCTACAATGGAATGGTTCACAAATAAACGTATCCAGGTGTTAGAATGGCCAAGTCAAAGTCCAGACCTGAATCCAATCGAGAATCTGTGGAAAGAGCTGAAAACTGCTGTTCACAAACGCTCTCCATCCAACTTCACTGAGCTCGAGCTGTTTTGCAAGGAAGAATGGGCAAAAATTTCAGTCTCTCGATGTGCAAGACTGACAGAGACGTACCCCAAGCCACTTGCAGCTGTAATCACAGCAAAAGGTGGCGCTACAAAGTATTAAAGCAAGGGGGCTGAATAATATTGCACGCCCCACTTTTCAGTTTTTTATTTCTAAAAAAAAGTTTAAAATATCCAACAAATTTCGTTCCACTTCACGATTGTGTCCCACTTGTTGTTGACTCTTCACAAAAAATGTCAATTTCATATCTTTATGTTTGAAGCCTGAAATGTGGCAAAAGGTTGAAAAGTTCAAGGGGGCTGAATACTTTTGCAACCCACTGTATATATCATCCCAAACCAGGCCTAAAACCCAAGTGAGCAGCAAACCTCTAAAATTCATGCACAAATGTACACACATACACAGAAACACATATACACACATGGCCCCTGAACAAAACACACCTGTGATTGGTGGGATTGGTGGGTTGCTCTTTCAGCTCACAAATGGAATAGGTGCCAAGTGCCAGTCCATTACAGTATGTGTGTGAGTGTGGCTGACATTTACTGAAATTGCCTTTAAGAATAGAAAGAAAGCTTTCTTCTACCTCTCTACTTCAGACCAGCTGTGCGAAAAAATATCTTGTGTATAAGCTACCTCCCCCTAAACTGCGAATGTCCTCTCCAGTTCATTTCTGATGAAATTCGTCGCAACCTTATTTAAAGTTTGCATCAGCTGTGGGTGTTTTGCTCAGGAGGACAGCTCCAAATCCCTCAGAGTGACCAGTATACCCTTCTATCCTGTCCTGGACATCTAGTAATTGCACAACACCGGCATTAAGGTGTCTAATGTGTGTAATTAACATTAATGTCTTAGTGGAAATGCTGCCTGGTGCTTTTGGAGTGCTGCGCTTGGAACGCCAAAACAAACTCCCAAACTCATTCATGCAGTGTTGTTCATACAAGGTGTTACTGAAAAAAAGGAATAGACGGAAAAGAGGAAAAGTTCCTAGTTTAACAAAGAAGCTGCTGGTGTTTTTAGAACGGTGGACTGGTCTGGACCACAATGTCACTGGATGCGTTTGGGATTATTTGCAGAAAATGAAACCAACTTCTAAGACTGTTTTTCAGGTTTCCCTTTGGAAGGGAAAAACAAACAGGCGAGATTCCTGAAATGGATGGAAACCTCCTGAAAAGGATAGACATTTTCTCTTGATTTGGTGGCCATAGAAACTTTATGGAAGCCAAAATCCATAAACCCTAATATTATGTGCAATCAACAAAAATGGCTCATTCTTGTAGATGGTGTTCTTCTTGAATCAGCCAAACCAAGATTCCTCCATCAGACCGCAAGAAAGTCAAGCATGATTCATCGCTCCTGATTTCCACTGCTCCAGAGTCAAGTTGCTGCCTGCTTTAAACCACTCCAGCCGACACTTGGCATTGCACATAGCCATCTTAGACTTGTGAGCAGCTGCTGTGGAAACCCATTTCATGAAGCTCCTGTTGCCCTCAAGCTCTTGTGCGAGTATTCCTTCCAGAGGTAGTTTGGAGATGAAACAGGATAATGGATATTTTCATGCTTCAGTACTTGGTGGACCTGGTCAGTTTGAGATTGCTTGCAGAAAATGCAAATAACTTCCAAGACTGAATTTTGGTGGTTCATTTTGTGGAACTTTGAGGTCTCCAAAGTCCAAAACCCCTAATATTATGTGTTATTAACAAAAATGACTCATTCTGTTGGTGGCATTCTTCTGGAATCTGCCAAACACAGATTCTGCCTTCAGACCGTCAGATAGTAAAGCATGATTCATCACTTCCCAGTCCAATGGCGCCTGCTTTACACCACTCCAGCCAACACTTGGCATTGCACATAGTGATCTTAGGCTTGTGTGTAGCTACTCGACTATGGAAACACATTTCATGAAGCTCCTAAGGCACTCAAGCTCTAGTGCTGATTTTGCTTCTAGAGGCATTTTGAAACTCTGTAGTGAGTGATAAAACAGAATAATGGATATTTTCATGCTTCGGTACTTGGTGGCCCTGGTCAGTTTGAGATTGCATACAGAAAATGCCACCGATTTCTAAGACTGAACACATTTCCACTGCCCCAGAGTCCAGTAGCAGCCTGCTTTACACCATGCCAGTTGACACTTGGCATTGCATATTAGGCTTATGTGCATCTGCTGAGCCATGGAAACCCATTTTGTTCAGCTCCTAGTGCTTATTGTGCTGATGCTGCTTTCAGATACAGTTTATAACTCTGTAGTGAGTGATGATACACAAGATAATGGATATTTTTGCATTTCAGTACATGGTGCCCATGGTCGGATTGGGATTACTTGAAGAAAATACAACCAACTTTTAAGACAAAAGGGGGTTTTCTTTGCTTTTGGAATTTTGGAAGTTTTGTAAAAAAAATTTTTGGGGAAAAAAAACATAAAAGCAAAACTGCTGAAATGGATGGATGCTTCCTTTTTTCCTCTGATGTTTCATCAAAGCCAGGTTATATTTGGTCTGAAAATATGCAAAAGCAGACATAAACACTCTCACACTGGTCTAGGCAGTACAGTTTGCCTCGCCTGCGACTCTTGAGAGGTCATGCCACACTGGGCGGCACCTTGCTAACTCTTTGCAAGATGAGTGGATGCTTAAGTCAACAGCATGCAAATGAAAGCCGTGCTCATTATTTAACCATACACACCACGCATGCATAATGAAGCCAAAAGCCTTGAGGAGGCACCCAAAATTGGTAACAGTAAACTATCTTAAAGACGCAGGCCTCGCTGCTGGACTCAGGCCAGAAGCTGTGGGCTTTACTTCAGGGTTTTAATTTGAGCTCATTATTCACCTTTACTGTGTGCTGTATGAATAGATTAATGTGTTAATGTCTGAGATTTGGGAAAAGGTTAACACTGAAACACGGAATAAAGAAGGAGGGGCAGAAGAAGTGTGGAAAAACAAAGAAGGTGAAAAAACATTATAGTGGAAAAAGAAAGTAGTGAAATCTGAATGGCATCTGTTATCGATCATATCAGATTTGTGAGCAAGATGTTAATTTTAATTTCTAAGTGAGAGAGAGAGAGAGAGAGAGAGAGAGAGAGAGAAGAGAGAGAGAGAGAGAGAGAGAGAGAGAGAGAGAGAGAGCGAGCGAGAGAGAGAGAGGAGAGAGTCAGGGCATTCTCTTTCTCTCTCCATCTCCATCCCTCTGTTTTTCTTTCTCTTTTCTTTCTTCTAACTCTCCATCTCTCTCTCTCATCCCTCTTTCTCTCTCATGCCCCTCTCAAGCATTGTCTCCACCTCACTTTCTCTTTCTCATACCTGTTTCTCTCTCTTATCTTTCTCTCTCTATCCCCCTTTTCCCATTCCTTTCTAACTTATCCATTCCTCTGTCATTGTCATTCCTCTTTCTCCATCTCTATACCACTCTCTCCCTCTCTCTCTCTCTCTCTCTTCATTCCTTTCTATCTCTTCCTTCTCTCTTTCACCCCTCTTTCTCTTTCTCTTTCTCCATCCATTTACCTCTCTCTCTCTCTCTTTTCATTCCTTTCTATCTCTTCCTTCTCTCTTTCACCCTTCTTTCTCTTTCTCCATCCATTTACCGCTCTCTCTCTCTCTCTCTCTCTCTCTCTCTCTCTCCATTTATCATTCCCTTCGATCTCATGCTTCCCTCTTCCTCTTTCACCATCCCTCTCCTTATCTATCTCATCTCTCCCGCTTACCCTCTCTTTCTTTCTTTCATCTCTCTCTCTCTCTCTCTCTCTCTCTCTCTCTCTCTGATGCACACATCACTATATACTTACACCTGAGCACCAAGTGTTTAAAAACGGTCATCATGCAGTTCACTGTGCTCTACAGGTACAAGATGAGTCCTCACTGTTTTCTATCTGTGTGTGTGTGTGTGTGTGTGTGTGTGTGTGTGTGTGTGTGTGTGTGTGTGTGTGTGTGTGTGTGTGTGTGTGTGTTTGTGTGTGTGTGTTTAAAGCACTCTGAGGCCAGGTGAGCAGAGGAGTTTTAATGTGTGGAGTGCAGTGATGGTTGGTTGCCATGGTCACCTTGGACCCATTCAGTGTCCCACAGTAACCACTGTGGCCCGTCTGCAGTCCAGCACATTTCACTCACTCACTCACTCACTCACTCACTCACTCACTCACTCACTCACTCACACACACACACACACACACACACACACACACACACACACACACACACACACACACAGGTGTGAATACATATGTGTGTTTCCCTTCAGCACTTTCACACTTTCCTCTTCATCATATCCTTCTTCCAGCCCAGAATCACGTTTCCTGGAAAAGCTTATGTTGTTTCCTTTTTAGCTGTAAGTCTTTCTAATTAGAGGTGTAATCATGCACTGATGCGATGCAATGCACTGATTCAATTGCAACACCTTTGGAAAGTTAGAATGAGTTATATGTGATTGTAATAATGTTTTGAAACACTGTGCACTCACTTTAAACAATAATATAAAATCTCTGCCTGTTTTGGAGTCTTATAATATTAAAAAAAACAAAAACAAACAAACAAAAAACCCTCTTCACTTTTTCATCAACATTCCACTTCTGTGTAAATGAAACTGCCCTGTTTTCAGTGTATTTAACAAATACTTCAAAAGTGTATAATCAAATCAAACTGAATTATAGTGACATTTGAGATTTCATAATGCAGTCATTTATAACTTTTTCATAGCAATTAATAACAATTAATTAATATACATGTACATTTACATTCTAATACAGAAAACATAGTATCAGTGTAGACCCATCACTCCTAGGCCTTTTGTAGAAACATGATGTTTGCTGTATTTAAAGGTGCATGTTTTTAAAAGCATTGCAGTAATGATCAAGATCTTGAAATGCCCAGCAGAAAACTGACCAATCATGATTTTTGCCCACCATGTTCTAGTAGATACAGCCAGTCAAGCTCTCCCATTGGTTAGGATATCAGGAGCTGGACTGAAGGCCTCCCTACATCAATTAGAAATCTGCTACATATAAATTCCACCTCTATGATAATCTACATTTCTGCTAGTGCCATTATGGGATTTCCAGTAATATGTTAGCACTAAGCTTAAACCATGTTAAATTCGTGCTAACATATTATTGGAAATCCTATAATGGCACTAGCAGAAATGGGCATTGTCATAAAGGTTAATATTTTGCTTCCATCTATCTATCCATCCATCCATCTGTCCACCTAATACTATCTCCATAGGATAGGATAGGCTGGATAGGCTGGATAGGCTCCAGCACCCCCCCGCGACCCTGAGGGAGAAGCAGCTTAGAAATGGATGGATGGATGGATGGATTTCCTTATATCCAACTTATATAAATCACATATAAACATATGTGTAATATATCCAAACTTATTTGGAATTGCCCATTTTGAAATATGTAATATATCATTTAATAATATATGAAAATATACAAACAAGGTATAAGTGACACATTTAACAGTGTATGACAGAAAACATGATTCATGTATAGATGGCATATATTGCTCATATATGCTAGATTCATGCTATGAATGTCTTTTTATGCATTTTCTTTGTTTCTTCCGTAAGTATGGAAACTAAACTTTGTACAGTAAAACAAATTAAAACATGAAATAAATGAAATTAGTTTCCCCTGAAACATAAAAACATTATATTTAAAAGCAACGTAGTAATAGTATGTATATATATAATGCATACATGTTGAAAACAACAAATGTATATGTTCATTTATTTTGGCACATGTACCATATTATACATACATGGCTGTATATCTGATTTCCATATGGGCAAATAGAGATATGCAAGTACATTAACTTTTGAGGGGAAAAAAAAGATATTGAATTCAAAATGGGCAGTTGGCCATGTGGTCAGCAGGTCAGACTGCAGGTCAGACTCCAGCTCTGGATAGGCCACAAATAGACTGAACTGCAATGGTGTTGAATCCTGCCTCAGTCATTATGAGGCACATCGAAACTGGTCATGCGTCGGTCAGAATGCTCAGTAACTCTGTTTCTTACTCTGTTGACTCTTGTGCAGCCCTGCTGCTGCCTCTGACCCCACACATGCTCTTCTAGGGCTTCTCACATACATCCTTCATTCCACCTAAACCTGTGATTTTGCAGAGCCTGTTCTGGTGTAAAATCTCAATCTAACGTTCTCAGACAGATACAGCTCACAGTGGATGCCTTCTTAAGTCGTCTTCAATGTTCTCCTGGACCAAAACAAAGGTCTCTTTCATGCATCTGAGGAAGAGAAAAGATCAATTACACCGTGTTTAAATTCCACTGTGGCCTCCTGGAAGAGATCATAAGATCTTCCAGTGATAATTTGACCAAAAATCAAGTAAAGTAAATATTAGTGTTGCCCCAGTATGATACACTAAATTGGTATGGGCACCGAAACTGACCATATTAAATGGATTTGGCATCAGCTAGACATGACCAATCCACTATTCCTACCGACTCTTTGTCACAATTGCTGTAAAATGGAAGAGTGTCATTCCAAAACACATGAGATTCCCGTTTTGTATGTTTATTAATGGAACCGCCCCTAATAATTACAAATTAACACATTTCAGGCCAACTTTTTTTGTTTAAAGACATGAAACATGAACGTATTTCTTTACTAATGTGAAATTTGGCAAGTGTTTCTCTACAAAGTGCTGTTGTGTTTCAAAATAAAAGCCCCTCAATAAAGCCTAACAAAATAACACCCTGTGTAGAAGGGGTGCCAGTTCTGTTATGCTTCCCAACTTTATCAACAAATTTCAAAGTTGGACATTTTTATCAATTAAACATAAGGTAAAAAGTTAAAATTGCCAGATTTTGTTTTCATTTCTGAAATAATAAACATAGAACTGAGAGCTGAAGCTAGGCTGTGTAAGATTTCCTTATTAAAATTGAAAGTAGCCGTGCTGAGACCAAAATATTAAGGTCAAGAAAGGAGGTTGTGGTCCATGTTATATGTCTCAAAAGAAGGTCTGGCTGGATGTTTTGGTCTCAAATGTAACATCAGAAGACAGCAGTGGATAATTGACTCACTTTCTAAGAAGACATGCGCTTAACCAATGCGTTGACTGAGTTCTCTTTGAATTTGTTTTTGAACCTCCAGGTTCATCCATTCAGGGAAGGGGTCCAAAGCACAACTCACATCCACACATTGCATGTAATTACACATTTCCACCAGAGAGGTCTCCATATTCACAAGATGTCTGCAATGATCAGCTAGACCTCATTGTCCTGAAATAAGTTGAAAGAATATGGTTAAATATGAATACTTGAGTGTGCCTTATTTAAAATGTAACCTCCAAGATGTATTTAAATAAATATAAAAATTTACATTTTTAGCATTTTCATCAAACTGCATTACGTTTTGAAGTAATCTCTAAGAGACGTGTGTACAGTATGAAATGTGACCTATAAGAATGGACAAAATCATGGATCAAGTTTGTAGCTACTACTGTTATTTTGTGTTGTACTTTGGTCCATCTTCTTAGAGACCAGTATATCCACACAGCATCACAAACCCCAAAAGCAAGTCTATTTGAAACTACTGAACAACATGATGTCAGGCAAGTGTGTGATGATGCAGGCATTCAGTTATCCTGATGCTAATTGGGGGGTTTAAACTTACATTACTCAGTCTCATAACTCTGCTTCAAAACTGAAGAAGCCAACTTCAATAGTGACCTGTGTTTGAGGGCAAGGGGGCCAGTTTTATACTTCTTTCAAAGCAAGAATGCTAGTCTTAGCCCAGGCTAGCTGTTCACTAGTGCTTCCCCCTGCGTTTCGCTTTGTGGTTCCCTGCCAATCACAACGTCCCACCGCTTATTTTTCTCAGGATTAAGAGTTGGCCTTTTTCCGCTTGGCTGGAGTAGCGTCCATATAGCATATAGCGGCCTTCTCTTTTAATCAGGGAGGTAAAAGAGCAATCACTTACATCAGTCGGTTCGGTGGGGCGGGGTTGGGTTTTCTTGGGGTGGGGGAGTAGAGAACTGCTTATTTGTACAGGATCCCGGGACCGCTGAGGTTTATTTTAGCAGACTGGGTGAAAAAGGCTGGAGTCAGCATGGAGGAAGCTTGTCCTGGCCTGCATGGAGAAAGCCATCATGCAACAGATGGGCCTGGTGGAAAAGAGGAGAGAGAGTGTGTGAGAGAGTGAGAGGGAATAAGAGTGAGTCTTGTCTATGGGTGAGTATGTGTACTTGAAACAGAGGTGGTTATAGACATTGTGTCAAACTACAGCAGTTTAGTCCCTTCCCCAAATAACTGGATATTCTATTAGGAAATACATAAATAAAGTAGCCCTTTTGGAATAATATATAAAGAGTCCATTGCATCACATCACATCCATATGTTCTTGCCTCTTGTTCCAAAAGCATGGACATCGGTGTGGCGTTGGCACCCCTTTCCTGCGATAAAAGTCTCCACTATTCTGTAAGGTTTACACTGGTTTTTGTAACATGGTTGTAGTGATTTACCATTGAGCCAAAAGAGCTTTAGTGAGGTTGGGTACGGATTTCGGGTGATAAGGCCTGGTTTGCATTTGGCGTTCCAGTTCATCCCAAAGGTGCTGGATGAGGTTGAAGCCAGAGCTCTGTGCAGGCCGGTCAGGTTCTTCCACACGAAACGGAGCACTGTCTTCATGGGGGTGTTGTCATGATGACAGAAACAGAAAAAGACTTTCCACCAAAGTTCCACAATGTTGGAAGCACATTGTTCTTAGAATGAATACAATCTAATATTATTGTATGCTGTAGGTTTTTTTATTATTATTATTAATTTTACCCAATATTCTCCCAATTTATTCACTTCCAATTCCACCCACTACTTAGGACTCTCCCCCAATAACACGATACTACCAACACTAGGATGGTGAAGGCAGCACAGGCTTCCTCCGAGACCTGTGAAACCAACCACTGCTTCTTTTCGAACTGCTGTTCACGAAACATCACAGGACAGCCGAACGTGCTCTGAGGAAAGCACCAACCACCAGATCTGCTACATCAGCTAATAGATGCGTGCACTGACTAGTATCGCGCTGAGTGATGGGGGAGAAGGAGGGTCATCCTACCAACCCAGAGAGAGCGAGGCCTATTGGCTCTCTTGGACTTCAGGCTACAGATGGCTGTAGCATCACCAGGGATCGAACTCATGATCTCCTGATGATACGGCCAATGCTTAGACGGTTGCATCACTCGGGAGCCCTGTATGCTGTAGCTTTTGAAGCCTTCACTGAAACTAAGGGGCTCCAACCGTGAAAAATAGATCCACGCTGCAAAAAAATAATATCATAACAAGTGAAAACTTCTTAAATGTAGTCAATCTAATATTTTTTATTATAAGACCATTGTAAGACTAATCCAAGATGATTCCACCTGTTTCTGTACATTTTTACTAGTTTTAAGTGATTTTATCTAGTGAAAGAGTCAGATTCCACTGGCAGATTAGTTTGCTTGTTTTGAGAAAAAAATGACCATAATTTCACTAAGTAATGCTTCAAACAAGTAAAAAGATCAGCCAATGGAACAAGACACTTTTATTAGGTAAACTGCTTAAAAAATCTCTCAAAATTCTTACAACAGTCTCTTAATGAGATATTTTAGATTTATTGACTACATTTAAGATGTTTACACTCGCAAAGATATCATTTTTTGCAGTGCATTATTCCTCCTCTACCAAACTTTTAGATGACACTTTAGATGCATTCAGGCAGGTGGTGTTCTTCTGCACCTGACAAACCCAGATGTGTTGTTGTGTGTTGACGTGTTGCACCACAAAGAAGCTGGAAAACCTGAGTAATGCAGGTACAACCTTTAATGTAGAGGTGAAACTTTTGCAACTTTTAGCGTGTTAATACTAAGCAGATTGGGCTAATTTCAACACGTCTGCAGCCATGCATACATGATATAGAATTATAGCGATGTATAACTTTTACTTTTGACACTGAAGTGCATATAAAAGCCCTCCATAATCTCTGCCCACTGCAACATCAGAGACAGTGACTCATCCACCCAAACACTGTTGCTCTGTGTGTCAAATCAGTATTTTCTGTTTTCGCTCCATCTCCATTTCTCTAAATTGATATTCTTACTTATATTCTTTAGTCATCTCTTTAATTATTTATTCATTTGTAATTCGTTCTGTAATTTGTCATCCCTTCTTGTTATTTCAGTGATGCTTTGCCAACAATATCACTCATTATGCTCAGACCAGTAAAGCTTACTGAGTTGACCTGGACCGAGTGTGGAGATGGAGAGAGATGGCGAGAGAGATGAAACGATGACAGATGAGTTTCCATTCCGTGATGCCGTCCTTGCCGTGCTAAAAAGAGTCCTCCGATGAGCGAATAAGATCATATTGAAAGAACGGAGTACTGAGAGGAGTGTGTGCGACCACATGCTTGTATGTCACTTGTTAGGAACATATGTATTTCATCAAGACCATTTCCACATTAAACTGTAGAGATCAGGTTATAAGAGAGAAAGTGCGGGATCATGTTTGATAGGCTGCCCTCGTAATATTGAGCGAATGAGACAGAGATGATGTCTCATGATGATGGACCTGACCTGGCCAGTTCTACAGAGCTGTAGTTATGCATAGCAGTCACACATAAACACACACTAGGGGTGTAAACTTCTGACCCCATAACAACACAGTTTGACTGTAATACACTATATGGCCAAAAGAATGTGGACATCTAACCAGCCAATCTGAATGAGCTTATTGGACATTTCATTCCAAAACCATGGGCGGTAATATGGACCGGGGTCCTCCTTTGTGGCTGCAAAAGCTTATGAACCACTGGAAAGGCTTTCCACAAGATTTAGGACTGTGTTTGTAGGACGCCATCGAGGTTCCAGTTCATCCCAAATGGGGTTGAGGTCAGGGCTCTGTGCAGACTACTGGAGTTTTTACACACCTCACTGAACTGGGTGTTTATGGACCTCTCTGGAGCAAGAAGTCATGCTGGGACAGGAAAGAGCCGTCCCCAAACGGTTGCCTCAAAGTTAGAAGCATATAATTGTCTAAAAATAACATTACCATTGCCCTTCATTGGAACTGAGAGGTCTAGTCCAAACCCTGAAAAACAGCCCCAGATAGCATTGTCCCTCCTCCACCAAACTTTGCTGTTGTAACTTTGCATTCTTGGCATCTGCCAAACCCAGATTAGTCCATCAGACTGCCAGATGGTCTCCAGGGAACATGTTTTCTCTGTGGCAGCATGCTTTACACCACTCCAACTGACGCTTGGCATTGCACATAGTGATCTTAGGCTTCTATGCAGCTGCTCGTCCATGGAAACCCGTCTAACGAAGCACTTGATGCAGTTTTTGTGCTAATGTTGCTTCTACAGGCAGTTTGGGACTCTTTAGTGGGAGATGAAACAGTAACAATTTATTCACTACTCTCTTCAGCATTCAGATGCCCCACTCTGTAAGCTGCAAGGCCTAGTACCAGTCTGTGATACTGGACTATAGATTAAGAACCTTAGCACTAATTTGGCTGGAAGAAAAGGGTAAAGAAACACAAATGATGGGTGGAGGGGGGGCCCTAAAATGGATGAATAATTTATTCAACACAGCTGTAATTAAGACTTGTCTAGGGTGTTTCCTGCCTACCGCCCAATGACCGCTGGGATAGGCTCCAGCACCTCCTGCGACCCTGTGAAGTGACTTAGAAAATGTGTGTGTGTGTGTGTGTGTGTGTGTGTGTGTGCTGTAATTAATTTTAAACCATATAACAATCAAAAAAGTTATGCATCACCACTTTATGATAGACCTTCACTGTGCACTGATGCATTTTTGCAACACATACTGTGCTTTAACTTTGATGCAGTCGTTATTTCTTTGCCCCCACCCCTTCTCTCTGAAAGCACCTCTGGAGGAATGATTAGCGCACAACAGCAGTACACAAATGCTTATAAAGTCCAGCGTTAAAACTCAAAGAGACAGCACAATGCATTTATTCATCAAGCGCATTCAATCTCACTCCACTGACAATTAAAAAAAAACCAATTACCATAGTCCGGACATCGGCCGATCGATATCAGCTGCCTATCATTGCAACCTCTCTCTCTCTTTATTCTCTATTAAGTGGGAACCTTTTTATTCACGCTTTAAAGTTTAGATTTTTGCCTCGCAACTTCAAAATCCAATTATTTTCTTCTAGTCCCGTGTGTGTGTGGGGGGGAGGGGGGGGTGTTTATCTTTATGTGATGTCTCTCACATTTTTGATGTCACTCTTCTGAAAGATAGACCCCTGTGACTTGTACCCTGAGAATACAGTCCAGTTGTGTGTGTGTGTGTGTGTGTGTGTGTATCTGTTTATATGGTATGTTGTTGTATATTTCCAGTACATTTTCACCAGAGACAAACAGGCCTGACCTGCAAGACCAAGGAAATGAAGTTTGTACAAAAGCTCCATGTTTCATTTTTAAACTGAAAGCATAAACTCATTTCCTTTTGGTGACTAAGGTTAAGACTACAATCAGATTTAGGGTTAGAAAATTCTTATCGCAAATAGAGACTTTGGCCATTTTTGAATGAATGAGCCAACAGTACTTGAAAAAAATTGTGTTGCCTTAACATCTATTACACGTTAAAAACGTTTTTCCTTTCTACTGTAAAAATTAGAGATATGACTTTTCGCACCGTGTAGCCTAGCTTGTTAAAGTAGCCTTCACTGAAAGGCATCATGCCATTAGGCCAGAATCCCACTCAGTCTAATGAGCCAACTGCAGAGGATAAAGGCGATGAAGGAAGTGGTGCTGTAGTTAGGAGTTAGCAGTGGTGCTAGCTATAAGGCTAACATAAAACTAGCTAGCACGCCATCAGTGTTAGCAGAGCTATTAAATCCATATAATAGTTCATTACACAGGCTTTCACATATAAAAATGACTCCTGAGTGACCAACCATCAAACCACTGGCCTCATCAGGGTATCAGGAGTTTGATTCCCAGTGATGCCTGGCTGGAGGTCCCAGATAATATAACTGGTCTCACTCTATCTGGGTAGGTAGGATGTCCCATCCTCTCCCACCATCACTCAGTGCAATACTAGCCAACACTGGCCTCTGTTAGTTCGAGCAACAGAACTGGCGGTTAGCATTCTCCTCCAAGCATGTTGAGCCATCTAATGACTTTAATGGCTACAAGTGCCACTGGCTAGTAACTTTACAGAAAGGCAAAAACTTTAATCACTTTTAATGTAAGTTAATGCAAATTTGGACCATTTCTATTTGTCCATTCATCATGATATTTTCATACAATATAAAGGACATCCACTGTGTTCAAATGATGTAGAAAAATAAAACAATTGCCAGAAAATAGATTGAGATAGATTGAGTTACAGTGATGGATACATGATGATGTATATACTTATATTTGTAATAAACACTCACCGGCCACTTTATTAGGTTTACACCTAATAAATACACCTTGCTAGTAAAAGGTTGGACCCCCTTTTGCCTTCAGAACTGCCTTAATTCTTCGTGTCTTACTTTCAACAAGGTGTTGGAAACGTTCCTCAGAAATTTTGGTTGGTTATTTGAGTTCCTGTTGCCTTTCTATCATCTGGAACCAGTCTGCCCATTCTCCTCTGACCTCTCGCATCAACAAGGCATTTTCATCCACACAACTGACCGCTCACTGGATATTTCCTCTTTTTCGGACCGTTCTCTGTAAACCCTAGAGATGGTTGAGCGTGAAAATCCCAGCAGATCAGCAGTTTCTGAAATAGACCAGCCTGTCTGGCACCAACAACCACGCCACGTTCAAAGTCCCTTAAATCCCCTTTCTTCCCCATTCTGATGCTCGGTCTGCACTTCAGCAAGTTGTCTTGACCACCTCTACATGCCTAAATGCATTGAGTTGTGGCCGTGTGATTGGCTGATTAGCTATTTGTGTTAACAAGCAACTGAACAGGTACCTAATAAAGTGGCCGGTGAGTGTATAATGCGTATGATATATTTTACTAGACATTGCCACAGCATATTTTCAAAATAATTAAGTATCAGTATTTTCATGTATGTATTACAAGAAATGAGAAAATATTATTACTTGCAGCTACTTGAAAATGTATATACAATATATTAAACATATTATTATTAAAGTTACCTATCAGACCCAGAGTGAATAAGGAGTGTGTGTGTGTGTGTGTGTGTGTGTGTGTGTGTGTGTGTGTGTGTGTGTGTGTGTGTTTGTGTATGTATCTGTGTGCACAAACAGCCTATTTCTCTATCGCAGCCACAGGAAACCAGAAATAGCAGAGAACTGTGGTTTTTTGCGAGAGTCTCAGCTGGTGCATTAGGAGCCAGTTGTGGGCTTGCGGGACGCGTAAATAAATGGATCAATAGGGGCTGCATTAACCCAAAACATCAGTCTAACAAGCTCCCCGCTAAAAAAGCCATTGCCATAATGAAACTATTATGTGTTGCAGTTTTCTCTAATGCCGCTAATGGTGAATGGTCCACAAAGGGCAGAAACCACATTAAAATCCTTTCGAACCTGCTGTTAATTGGTCCAGGCTTACAATCAGATCAAGCCAATTTATCCCCTGCCGTCTGAACCCAACGGTCTGAAGCAGTAGCCACAGAAGCACTGTGTGTGGTCATTTTTAATGCCCCTGACTTATGCATTTTTGAGCCTTGACGAAGTAACACTGCCCTGGGACACTGCCCAACATGCTGCTGCTAAGTTAGCCTAGCTAGCTATAGTAGCATTCACTGAAAAGCATCGCAGTGGAGATGAGTCATGAGTATTAATGCTAGTACTGTAAGTAGTATTGTAGTTAGCAGTTGTGCTAGCTATCACAAAGCTAGCTAGCACTTCAGCAGTGTTAACAGATGGATTACATGCTAATAGTTCATTATGTAGGCCTTTACATGTAGCATATAAAATGATTAAATGCTATATTTTGCTCATGAGTTGACCAACCATTAAAGTGATGGCATCATTGGGAGACCACAAGTTTGCCCCTCAGTACTGCCTGGCTGGGGGTCCCAGATAACATAACTACTGGCTTCGCTGTCTCTGGGTAGGTAGGATGGTCCATCCTCTCCCACCATCACTCAGTGCAACACTGGCCTCTGTTATTTCTTGTAACAGTACCGGTGGTTAGCATTCTCCTCCAAGCATGTTGAGCCGTCTAATGGTTTTAATGACTAAGTGCCAGTGGCTGGCTTCACTGTGAGGAAGCGACTGCCAGTCTTCATCTTTCCAGCTTGGTAGCATTGCGTGATATGGGGAAGACTTGGCTAGTAGCAATGAATAAACTGAGGTGGAAAAATTGTTTCAAAAATAAATTGGTTGGAAAAATAACACCTTATACGTAACTTCAAATACATATATAATGCAAATGCATGTGCACATTCAAATGAAACTAATACACTGACTAAGTAATACGTTGCAGGCTATTAAAGAAATATCAATCATTGAGAACATTTAGCCTTTTAAGGCCTTTCAAGGCTCAGGCTCTGCCTGTTGTTAAAGTGTAATTTTGCATGTATAAATCAAGTTCAGATTGCAATTGCTGGCATATTATAACTTAAAGTGATGGCTGGCATGTGGAGCTCAGTCATCCCGCAGTTTAGACCAGAAATGTTCTCATCCTTCACTTTTGATGAGTTCTGCTATTCAGAAGGCAATGTTCCCCACTACCGCTGCCATCTGTGAGGAAATTTGTTACTCCGGCTTGTTCTCTGTTCTCTCGGTCAGTGCAATTAGACTATGTTACATCAACGCTATGAGCCAGTTGGTCATCACTATCTAAGTGTCTAAAGGATCCAACTCTGAGAACATGTGCAGGACTGAGACAAAGTCAGACACCATCGTTTGTGTTAATCCTCGGTAGAAAATGACAAATACACGTTCTTCATTTTTCAGGAGATTTTCTTGGAGGAGTTACAAAAAGGAGAAAGTCCCCACTGCTGACATCCTGCATAGATAAAAATAATGTGTAGCTATGGCTTAGTAAGGCATGGGAACAAGATAATTAAGTCATGACCATGGCTTAGTAAGGCATGGAAATAAGATTCTAATGCATGGCCATGTCTTAGCCTGGCATGATCTTGTTTCCGTGCCTTAGTAAGTCGTGGCCACGCATTAAGATCTCATTCATATGCCTTACTAAGTCATGGTCACGCATTAAGATATCATTCCCATGCCTTGCTAAATCATGGCCATGCATTAAAATCTCATTCCCATGCCTTACTAAGTCATGGCCCTGCATTAAGATCTCATTCCCACACCTTACTAAATCATGGCCATGCATTAAAATCTCATTCCCATGCCTTACTAAGTCATGGCCCTGCATTAAGATCTCATTCACACACCTTACTAAGTCATGGCCATGCATTAAGATCTTATTCCCATGCCTTACTAAGTCGTGGCCATGCATTATTTTAATTTATACAGGATGTCAAAAAAAATGGTTGAAAGATATAGAGAAAATGGGACCCCTAACAACTTTGCAAGACCACCACATGAGTCCCCATCAGATAAAACGCTTTGAGATGAGGGAGAAAATCTCTAAACATTCACAGAGAAGACAACTTAACACTATAGCTTCAAGAAGCTCTTACTGAGAAAAGAAAATGCTTAATAGCTTAAAAAGAAGAAAATTTGCAGAAAATTACTGAAATTAGATCTGAGATTTGGAGGTTTTATGGACTAATACACTGATCAGGCATAACATCATGACCACCTCCTTGTTTCTACACTCATTGTCCATTTTATCAGCTCCACTTACTGTATAGCTGCACTTTGTAGTTCTACAGTTACAGACTGTAGTCCATCTGTTTCTCTGATACTCTGTTACCCTGTTCTTCAGTGGTCAGGACCCCCACGGACCCTCACAGAGCAGGATGGTGGATCATTCTCAGCACTGCAGTAACACTGACGTGGTGGTTGTATGTTAGTGTCTGTTGTGCTGCTACAAGTAGATCAGGCACAGCAGTGCTGCTGGAGTTCTTGAACTCCTCAGTGTCACTGCCGGACACCTGTGGGGAGCATCCTGTGACCACTGATGAAGGACTAGAGAATGATTAGCTCACACTGTACAACAAGAGATGAGCTATCATCTCTGGCTTTACATCTACAGGGTGGACTGACAAGGTAGGAGTGTCTAATAGAGTGGACAGTGGAGTGGACTCCAGCAGCACTAGAGCGTAACACACACTAACACACCACCACCGTGTCAGTGTTACTGCAGCGCTGAGAATAACGTAGGAACTAGGGGGAGGTCATAGTGTCATGCCTGATCGATGTAAGTACATTTGCGATTGGGATTATTTGAATTGTGAGGAGCAAAAGATGCAACCAACCTCTAAGACTGACCTTTGCATCTTGAAAATGAAAGCAAGTCTCCTGAAAACAATAGAAGCTGTAATATGGCAAAAGGTGGGCACTAAATAAAAAATAAAAAATAAATTATATGTAGTTGTTGAGGCGTTCGTGTACTTTGCTCTTAATTATACGTGTTCTGCTTTTTTCCTGACACTGAAAAATGAATAATTTCTACTTAATGGCTGTTTTGACTGGAAATCAAATAAATGAGATGGTGGTCTCTGACCCTTGCAAAGTACTGCACGAATTTGGTTTTCTGCCACGTTAAATTGTTGTTGACCCACTCGACGCAACCCCACTTTGACAGTTGTGTTTTGCATGCTTGATCTGTTGGCATTGCTGTAGTCTGTTAATGTTCGCACTGGCGAGGGAACTTCTGGTTCAGCACCACGTTCTGATTTTCATTTACAGTTTCTAGTTAACTAGTTTTGTCTTTCGTTCCGATTCCATTACGTTCCTCCAACAGCTTATCAGCAGATCCCATCTTCCATCCTTCATCTATCAATCTTTCCTTTGTATCTTCCCTCACTCTCCCGGATTGCTAACCTCTTTTTTCCCCCCCAGAAATCACTTCAGCCTCTTTCTCTCTTTCAGCCGTTGATTAAAACCCCAGATGGAGTGCTTTGCTTCACCTTGGTCCCATGTGAAAGCCTTGCTCTTTTCTCGGGCGACGGAGGGATAAAAAGAAAACCAGGAGGCGTACAGGCCAAGGATGACCTCCCTGTTTACATGCGGCTGGTGCCACCTCCCTGCCGAGGCATTGATGTGGAGTTTAGCCACCCTGGAGAAAGAGCAAAGGGAAGGTGCTTTGACGAGGATGCGTGGGAGAGAAGTCAAGAGCCTCTCAGAGATCTTGGCTAAAGCGGAGTCTGCAGGAGGCCGAGGTTTTATTTTTGTGGCCTTTATTTTTTTGTCCTATCTGCCTTGCCTTCGCTCTTGGATTCAGAGCGAGGTTTTGACTTCTAGCTCGATGGGAGACTGAGACGGTGCTGAAGCTTTGAGGCACAGTGAGGTAGAGAGACTACCACTTTGTGTATGTGTGAGAGAATTCCACTTTGTGTATTTGTGTGACATGCAAACCCAGCACGCCACTAATCTGCTCTTATTAAAAGCTTCTCTGGCGGAATCCCTCTCAACGTCTCCCTAGGACCCAGGCCGATAGGTGTTTAACGTCTTGGGCCAGACAACGCCCCCATTGTGTCCCGGTCACATTCATTCCCTTTGAATTTGAGAATGTGGTGCATTCTCTCGTCCTCAGTGCTCCCCCTACTGGCCAGTGTTGGTACTGCTTGTCGGTTTCAGTGGATGGCATTCTGTGTGTAGCCTATAATCTTAAAATTAGAGGTTCCAAAAGGCTTCTATGCCATAGAAAAACACTTTGGGACCGTAGAGAACCTTTCTGTGGTTGGTTCTTGAAAAACTGACTTTTGTAAATAACATCACACTTGTTTACATTTGAAGAACCTCCTTTGTACTGTAAAGATTTAAAATGCTTCCGAACATTTAGAAGCCCTAAGTGACCCACCTCAAGGTTCACTTTGTATACAGGAATAAAAAAGACTTAAAGCTTATTTTTGATCAGCAAAAAAAGGGGGAATTAGAACAAATGAAAGCATGATGAATGCACTTTTACATTGCATATTCATCATGCTCTATAAAAGACCAGTGTTCTTAATCATTTGGAAGCTAAATCATAACATTTTCATATTGTCTGCCAATATCATTAAACATAACATGTAAAAAAAAATCAGAAAATAATTACAAATAAATGACTTACTCACAGGGCCCTACAGTGACTGTGTGGACCACTTATAGCAAGAAATAACCCTGCTAGAACCATTTCTCCAGGCCAAGAACCATTTAGGAGAGACCAGATCCAACTGAATTGCCATAAAGGAAAACGTATACATTTTTTAGCAGGACAGTAGCATATATTTTCACAGAACCATGAGCAGTTAAATATAATATCATCATCACTATTTAATGGGTCCACATTTTGCCTTGCACAGCTTCCATCCTTTTCAGGACACTTGTTTTCCAAAGAAATATGCAGTCGCAGCTCCAAAGTTCAGTCCTAGAAGTTGGTAACATTAGCATTCCCAATCCAATTATTCACATTCATTGATGTAGATCTATCTATTTATGAAGAGTGGTCTCAGTGGTCTGTCTAATTAAAATGGCTTGATGACAATTCCTAGCAATGAAGTCTGACACACTGCCTCTATCACCTGTTCCACTAACCCGGGTCAAGACTGCTTTGTATGTATTCACAGATATCCAGTCTCTAGAGGAGGGGAAAAAAAACAAAGACAAAACCCCATTTCCCCAAGCAGTGGCTAACCTCTGGGGTAGAGGAACGTCCCTCCATTTAGATATCCCTTGAACCATGAAAATGGACGCATGAGCAACATTTCAGAGCATCAACTATTCATGCCGGGTTTGCTGTGATGCTCCCGTTTGTATGCCTGCAATCAGGCAGCCGAAATAAAAGTTGGAAATGGAAAAACGAGCGGCGGGGAGTTAAAAACAAACCCTAAAACATTCCGTTTGTCTGTAAATGCATTTGCTTGTCGGTTAGTAAAAAGCATGGGCCGCGTCTTTTGAAAACGGAAATGGATTAGTCGTTTTCATGTCACTGTGCCGAGACCCCTTTTAAAAGCTCAGAGCCGCACTTTATTTGCAATGGAGTAAATAATAAGAGGTAATAAAAGCGGACCAAAAATACAGTCAGGCAGACGAACAAATAACACAAGCGGGGGAAAAAAATAAATATATATATATATATTGCCATTCGAGTGGATTTTAGCATTGATATTTTATTGAACGCTACTTTGTTGAGTAAATAATGGATGGGTGGTGAACATTAGGTCAGAGCAGATTTGGCATTTTCTGAGAAGGGAGATTTATTTATTTATTTGTTTGTTTGTTTATTTATTTGATCTAAAACTGCCCAAGATAACATCTTAAGGTCTACGGGGTTTTTTTCCCCCCAGTGTTCCTGTTAA
The DNA here is from genome assembly GCF_015220715.1 of Pygocentrus nattereri. Lineage (NCBI taxonomy): Eukaryota > Metazoa > Chordata > Actinopteri > Characiformes > Serrasalmidae > Pygocentrus > Pygocentrus nattereri. The sequence continues at coordinate 42,901,206 of NC_051216.1, forward strand.
CACTGTGGAATATTTTACGATAATAAACAACTATTTACATAAACGTAGGACCAAAAAAAAAAGTTATTTAAACCATAACGACTGATCTTGTCATATTAAAAACCATTCCGAATTTTGGAATCACTTGCCATTGTTATCTGGGCACCAGGTGGTATGTTAAGCTACTGCAAACAGTATTTCAAGTTTGATGGGCATCAAGTTATTCTTAAATGATAAATAAGGTACTGTAAGCATCTTCTCACAGGAATTGATGTAATATGTGCTTCCAGATTTGCCCACCAATTTTCATGTTTAAGGCTTTCTGGATATTCATTCTATTATAAATGTATTCCCAATGTTCTACAGCTTTCTTAGTCGTTGATTGGTCTACAGTGCTGTTCATCATCCTGGACACATCTACCATTAATTTCCATTCATGTCATATTAGAACCACTGTATTCACTACAAAGCTGGTTTTACATTAAGAAAAATAGTGATTCCAAACCTTTGAAGTGAAGATACAGCAGATCCGAAACGATATGCTACTGAATTACACGATTCAGCCACTCACCAGGACCCAAACTTGACATGAGTTTTACATCTTTCTTTCAGGAGTCTCGAGTTCCCCCCCCTGATGTGATTTTAATTTAAAATTTGATTAAGGTCGTGAGGCTTTCTGAGGAATGATTAGTCTGCATTAGACATTAAAGGATAACTGCAGTGTAAACTCCTCAAGTCTTTGATCCAAAACGACAACATAGTGATTAGCCCTTCAGCTCAGCCAAAACAAAAGCAAGCTGGGCTCATCGGTCAAATGTTAAGTCTCACTTTAATCATTCGGGTCTAATGCCTGGCTAAATGTTTTAACAGTCGTTAGTTCAGCGCAGACAAAACAAACGTAAGCGCTTGAGTTTGTTTGTGAAAAGTTAAAGGCTGTTTTAGTGTCGGCCTGTTAATGGAACGTTTAAAGCCGAGCAGTTTGGTTAAACTGGATAACTCCCATGAAGAACGAGAAAGAATGTTGGTTCTGACATATTTGGTATAGTTGACAAGGTGGATTTCTTATAGATAGAAACGTACAGTTTATATTCAAGGACTTGGGTTGTAAAGCAGGACACTTCTCCAGTTCTCCAGTCGCTCTGCCACATTCCTGCAGGTTTTGAGGTCTGGAACTTTCAGCCCTGTTGAACTGTAAATACTGCACCTCAGTGGTGCAGCGGTGAGCGTGTGTTTTGGCATTTCTGCATTTCATATATAGAGAAAATATGAAGTTAAATATTATTTATATTAAGTTTTTCTGAAATTTGAAAGAAAAAATATGTAGAGAAATTCAAGTTAATTTAACTTAATTTATTGTCAACTATCTATCTATCTATCTATCTATCTATCTATCCATATATATATATATGTGTGTGTGTGTGTGTGTGTGTGTGTGTGTGTGTGTGTGTGTATCGGGGTCTGAATTTTTAAAAAAAAAAAATTTCAGTATTTAACATAATTTGAAAATGCCTGTTGCCCTTTATATTGTGTGTAAATTTAATGATGATTGGACTAAAATAAATGACTCAAAATGACTTGGATAAAAAGTCCGGTTCCATTGAAGTAAAAGTAAAGTTTTTTCCATCTCCTGTAAAGTTATTGTTTTGGAGATACAAGGATTTCGACAACAACGATATGAACTTTTTTTTTTTTTAATGGTCAGAAAAAAATGTACAATACAATAAATATAATGACATTTACATCACATCCTCCAGAGTTTCTATTTATTGGAGACCAAAGATTGATTATTATTATTCCATATATTTTTTGTAGACAAATTCTAACGAATTTATTGCCAATTGTTGGCTGAAAAATATCGGAAATATGTCAAATGTAAATACATTACAATTTTAACTTTTGAGTCAGAAAGAAAAGGGAAATTTTACATAAACATAATTCCATTTACATTTCATCTTCCGGAGTTTCTTGCAAGGACTCGACATGTGTACCAGGCCAGTAACCACACCAGGAACATATATTCTCGTATTCCTTTTCCAGATGTACAGCGCAATAACAATGCCACGTTAAATTTGATCGAATTATGCTGTGTGGGTCCTGCTTGTGCTTAGATACCTGTCATGAGGGCCGCTCACTTTGAATGGCATCATAGTTCATTATGACTGTATAAAACTTTGTGGAAACTTCTAAGGCACGGGATGAATCCAGACATTTTTTTGGTAAAAAAAAATCCATTTTCATTTCACAATATCAGCTCTCTGTGGGATCCATTTCAATTTTTTACTCTTTTTAACCTCCTGGGTGTGGGAGTGGGAGGCGGTGGGGGGGGTGTCCTAGTTTCCTTTAGGTGACGCTTTGAACTTTTTCCCTCCCCTCAGAAAAGTTTGGGATAATCTAGAGTGACGGGAAAGGAATGATTGGCGCGGGATGCATTATCCTGCTTTTGGGCCGTAATTTCATGCGCCCAATCCCTGCCACAGACCGCAATACGGCACTGAGAATTTAGGCAGGGGTCAAGGTGTCAGGATTAATCCTGGAAGGGAGGGGGAGGGGGACAGTGATAGAGGGGTTAACGCCTGTTCTGCTCTCTCTCACTCCTCCCCTTCTCGCTCAACCTCCCTCCCTCCCTCCCTCCCTGCGCTAGGCCGCAACAGCTGTTGGCCTGTGCTAAAGCAGGCTGAGGGGAAACGGATCTAAAAGGGCCTGGCAGATGACGAGGTTATGAGATTATTGCTGCGTCGCTGCCACACACACACACACACACACACACACACACACACACACACACACACACACACACACAGTTTAGAATCTGTGCCACCCTCAGGCCCCAAGGCAAAGGGCTGCACTGACATTAGACGCAAGCTTAACTAAATACATTACAACAAGCTACTCATCATAACTTAAAGAACCCGTATCCTACATTTTCTTGTATGTTAGTGCATTTTTTCCCTTTACATCTGCTAAGAAACTGAGCAAAAACAGTCACATTTCATCTTTACATTACCATTTTCAAGTCCCCCTTTACTCACAGTCTTTCTGCAGGCCCCCTACTGGCCATTCCTTCACTCAACTTGGAAATTGACTTGAAAATTCTGAATTTTTATAAAATGACTGTCCCATAACTCTGTAGTCAGATTAACTAGGAAACTGTTGGCTCTCTATGTGTGAAACGTTGTTGCGCTGTGTTGAGCTGCAAGCAAGCAATGATGAGTGACAGGGGGCGCGAGGGGGGGGGGGTGTCACGATAGACACAGCTCTCTTGATATCAGAAAACTGCCGCAATAAAACCGGCATTCAAAACAATAAATTGACTACATTGACTTACTTGCTCACCTGCAAAGATGAAAATCCAGTTTAATAATATTTCCATCAAAAGATATATTCCACCATGAAATATGTAAATTACTACTGATCTGATTGGCCAGAAAGCAATCAGGGCTGAAACGCTCTTTGTAACTTTAATGTGAAGTAATTAAGTAAATGTCTTGCATTCTAATAAAAATACTACGAGTTTATGTGTTTACATATTGCTCACACATGTGTTTGCTTGTCATGTACTGGCTAGAGTTTTTGAGTTTTCGTTTGAATAAAATTGACATCACTAAATTTATTCAAATCAAAAGGAATTTGGTAGATTCAGTAGAATGACCCATGTTTGTTCTTAGTACCAAGCTGAACCAACCCCAAAACAAAACTACCGTACAGAAAGTTTTTTACACAAAATGGCTATGAATATGTTGTTAATGTTTTATGAAACATCTGAGATCAGATTGTGTATTATATATTTATTTGTATTTGCAGTTTTAGCAGAGGGGTACATGCAAGGTGTTGAGAGGCAAAATAGTCCCCAAAGAAAACTTATTTTGCTGTCATAATTACATGTACAAATTCAGAAAACACGTGTTGGTTCACTGGTGGTTTTGGATAGTAAATAAAACGACCATATTTGTGTTGTGTTGTAGTCATGGTGACCCCTGGCTCCTATCACCACCACTGTCAAGACATCTGAGCCTGTAAGCTCCTCTACAGTGGAGCATTTCACTTCAGACCACACTGAATGACTCTGTTCACATCTCGACAAGTGAATTATGCAGGAATTCGGTGGAAATTCCCTACACAACCTAAACCAGAAGTTCAGAGAAAAGTATATCACTGCTGTCGGAATAAAGCCTTGTATCTCCATTTTTGTCGTTTTTCAGTTTTTGACATAATTTGAAAATGCCTGTTGTCCTTTACATTGAGTGTAAATTTCATGATGGATGGACCAAAGGAAACGACCCAAAATGACTTGAAAAAAAAGTCTGGTTCCATTGACTTACATTAAAGGTAAAGTAGGTTTTTTCCTTCCCCTGTAAAGTTAGCATTTTAGAGATTATTAGTCTTCCGACAACAGCCAAGTTTGCCACTTATTAATACAGTCTTTATCACGTAATGTGTTTGTCAGCCAAAACTGCCCATAGTTGCAGAACCACCCTAATATGCAAGTTGCACAGCTTCGAATTGAAGTTTGTGAACCTCAAACGGATCTTCGGGGTTTAATGGGTTCATTTTGTGAAGCAGAGTTGGTTCAGACGTTGCTGTGGGTCGGCAGACTGAAAGGAAGGGCTGCATCGGGAGGGGGACGCGAGGTGTAAGACAGTACGAATGGTGGAATATAAAGTGAAGTAATAAGGAAATTGCGGGCGAGGGGTCCGCCTGGGGTGAGATCGCAGCGGGCGGCCTTCCCCCACAGTTCTAGGTGAGGAAAATGGCCGTCGGTCAGGGAGACATGGGGTCAGCGGCGGGGCAGTGTGACAGGAACGCGTGATGGCAGAGGAGGCGGGCATTGTACCAGCCAGCATCATCGTCCCTATCCTCATCATCACCACCACCACCATGCCCTCCACATGAACCCTGTTAAAGCTGTCAATTACGTGATGGGAGATTGAGGGATTTCATTTTGGGTTTTTAGGCTTTTTTGTTTATTTGTTCGTTTATTTATTTATTTTTATTGCTCTTAATCCCAGCTGGCCATTGAGGGCGGGCAGGAGAGCATGTCGCCCACGCTTTGCTTCCACAGAAAATAGCACACTACCTCAGCCGCTGTTAACATCCCAACACTGCCTCTAGCACAAGCAACGCTGTTAAACATTAAAGTCCTTTCGGTTACCCGTCACGAAACAGAGGCGAGCGCTGGGGGCTAAATTTGGAACCGTCTGAGAACAGTTCTCTTCATATATTATATATGTTCCAGCTTTCTTTAATGGGAATCAAAAGTTCACCAAAGAGTTTCTGCCCGTGTCTTTAATGCCGGTGTAATTCCAGAATAATGCTAGCGATCAATATTCATTTCCAGGCTGAATAAAAGTGTTTGCCGTGTTGCCAGACTGTATTTGGGAATGATAATGATTTGCAAATGGTAATTAAGACTAATGAATATGCCAGTGTTTATTCATGTGATGAGACTGGCAGGTGATTATGAATTATCAAGGGAAGAAATATGTTGAACATTCATTAATAGGTTTAATTAAACAAAGTCAGTGCTATTGTGTTTTGATGAAAAGAAATTCAAATTACAAGTGATCTGTATTTACATAGAGATATGAACGCACAGATAATGTATCAGTTGACAGTCGTCTGGTTAGATATACACAGACGTGTGTGTGTGTGTGTGTGTGTGTGTGTGTGTGTGTGTGTGTGTGTGTGTTATCTATTCTAGACAGAAAGCATTCTTAACTTTCAGCAAAAGTTACATTTTACATGATTTTATTCAAAGCAATATTGGGTAGATTTTTCTGGTGGTCTTGACATATGGAGACAGATGATATCGTCACTGTCCAGAGAAAAGCATGTATGTCTATTTTCAATTTTCATTTCTCTACATCACTTGAACACAACATTTCCGCTTTACATTGTGTAAACATTTCATGATGATGGGACCAATAAAAATGCCCCAAGTTCAATTAGAATAAAATCGTTTTACATTAGCTTATACTAAAGTTTACGGGCATTACTGTTTTGGCGATACATGATTTGTATATATACACATGTTTAACCTTTATGTCCCACTTGTTACACGTACACACACACACACACACACACACACACACACACACACAGCTGCTGTCAGAAGAACCTCGTGTCTCCATTGTTGTCATTTTTCAGTTTTTGTCATAATTTGAAAGTTCCCGTTGTGCTTTATACTGTAAAGTTACCATTTTGAAGATTTCGTCCAACAGCAATATACAAATACATCATTTAATAAATATGCATACTTTGAAATTTTGTGTATGTTTGCATTTACCAGTTTGTAACTCCAAATGTTTACTGATTATAATGTTTACCTGATTTTCTAAATGATGTAATGCTCTACAGAGAATTCATATATATCTGATATCCTTCATCAAATCATTTCTATTAATTTGTTGGGTTTAACATATTGGAAAAATGTGCTAAAACTTTTGCACAGGCCACGTTTCACATTCATAAATATGCAGCAATAAGTATATAAGATTATAAAACATATCATACACATATGAAAATATTTACTTAATTGTGGATCAAATACCATATTTAATTCACCAAATTATATATATATATATATATATATATATATATATATATACAATAAATACATGAGCAGAAGCAGTAATATCTCTTTTTGTTTCGTCAGCATGTTAAAACTCTTCACACCCAAACTACCTGGCCAGCGTCCCAGATCATGTCACATGTGTTTAATAGCGTATCTGCATAGCTTCATATCAGCGGCCACTCCAGCACTCTTTACTCACACCTCAGTCTTTTATATTAAATGAAAATTTAACCTTGTAAATGACCCAAAGTTCTACAACACACTCCAATAACGAATAGCTCAGACAGTTTGCCTCAAAGTCCCTCTAGTTACTGATTAATAGTACTCAGTATGTAATAAGCTTGAGATTTAAAGAGGTTAAAGTTACCAGTGAAAATGAACATTAAAGCCTTTTTTTACATCATTTTCATCTTAAATTAAAAAAACAACCTACAGAAGAGAAGGCTGTTGTCCATGTGACTGGTCTGCATTAAACATCCATAGAATAATACTTTCTATATTATATTATCGTTAATGTTAAAAGTTCCTTATAAACAAGCATATAGCCAGTAGCCACATAACCAAATGAATAAATCCTTGCTAAAGGCCGCTGAAGCAAAAAAGTGGATGTATTTATTTCTCCAGGGCTTAAGTAAAGCAGTCAGTTTATTTTCAAAAGTTAATGCTCAAAATAAATAAAAAAACGTTTTGCTTTCTATTTGGATTATTTCAGGAGAATCCAGTAGCAGGGAAAATGAAGAAGGGAGACACGTTGGTAATGTCATTGAGTTCAGAGGTGCTGAAATGACCCTTTCAGATGTGCAGGGTGGAGATGGTGGCGGCATCCAGATGGGATCTTAAAATAAAAAAAAAAAAAAACAAAACAAAACAAAAAGAAGCCCAAATGCCCACATAATCTCCCAGATATGAGCCATCGTCTCCCACGGTTACGCTCGGCCGGGTTCATCTGGAGTTCATGATGGCGGCCGTGGAGACCATGTCTGTGCTGAGGGGCGACGAGTGGCGCTGCCTCGCCTGCAGCTGAAGTTTGGAGTGATGTCCCACTTTAGACATCCGCCCAAAAGCTGCGGCATCCAGTCGAGCTGAACATCGTTTTCTGATGATACGACAGGCTGGAGATGTTTTTAATGGCAAGTCACACATTTTATTGCTATAATAATAATAATAATAATAATAATAATAATAATAATAATAAATTAAAAACATCTTCACATATTTGGCTACTTTTCATTGGCAAATGTTACAGAAACACACGAATTGATTACTACTGGTTGTTTGCATTAGTATTAGCCTTGCCATTCATGAAAATAACAATAATAGTATTTTTTTTTCAATTGTTATTGTACTTTTCAACAGTACTAATTATTATGATTATTGTTAGCACTGACATAATTATAAAAATAACAGTAATAATAATGATGATTAATGCTATCAAAATAAAACGAAAAATAATCAACATAATTATGTATTGTTTTGAAAAGTTAACTCACTATTTATACAAAACATATTATTTATTCATTCTTTTATTTGCAAATTCTTTTTAAGTTGACCACATAATAATAATAATAATAATAATAATAATAATAATAATAATAATAATACAATGACACACATACTCTCAAGCCTTTATTAGCAGCAAATGTTAAAACTATTAAATATAATTCATACAAACAACAACAAATAATCATACATTGTTTTGTTAAGTGAACTTGCAGCTTTTTCAATAGCAATCTGTTATTTTGTTTGTTCTCACAACAATAATAATAATAAGAAGAAGAATACATAATGTAAACAATTGTTTTTCCTGCAGAGAATAAATTATATAAAATTATAATGTTCTTGGGTAATTTTTCCCCTACTTACATACCAAAGCTCCTCACCATCACCCCTTCATTCATGTGGAAAGGCTATGTGCACACACACACACACACACACACACACACACACACACACACATATATATATATATATATATATATATATATATATATATATTTTTTTTTTTTTTTTTTATATCTATATATTTTTTTTCAGCTCCTGAATCCACAGAAACCTTCATGAATAGAACAAATAAATTCCCTCTAATGCATTACATCTACACCATCTATTAACCCAGAGTTTATTCACAAACCATTAATCTGTACAATCACTTCTTACAAACAGCCTCCTGTCTGAATTTTCAGCAGCTTCGTAAATGACCACCGTTTTCCACCGTTCCTCTGTTTTCATTCTCCGAGACACAATAAACACCAGCCAGTGACGAGCTGGCCTGGATCAGTGGTGGCTTATTGCCATTGCTATGTGATATAGTGCTTTAGCTCTGTTAATACATACCGTCACTCATCGGTGTCCACTTCACCATACGTTAATAATCATAATTTCAGTGCGCACTTTCCTACAGTAGGGCTTTATTACCACAGCCGTTGTATACATTCTAATCAGGGGGGGTTTACATTGGTTTGATGGCTACGGTTATGAAAATAACCCAGTAACCTACATATGAACAGTAATGATCATCTAATCTGGTAATGTCCTGATTGTTGGGGGGGTGGGGGGTGGGCGGGGGGGGGGGTCCTTCACTATGGTAAGACTCTACTGCCATCCTCAGGAATGTACAGATTTAGAAAAAACAACAGGTCTCAAGCCAGAACACTGCAGGGACCACCGATGCATTAGTCATTTACTTTGACTGAAAGGTCAAGCATACATTTTGCAACATCTCAGCCCAAGGTTAGCTTAATATGACCTTCTTGATGCTACAGTAAAGAGATATTGAACTAAAATTCATCACAGTCCAGGCATATTGACTTTCTTTCTTACAAAGAGCTGGATAAGCAAGCCGACTACTGGTGGTTATTGATGACCCATGAATGCTCACTGTTTGGCTACTATAACCTAAAATCAAATAAATAGATAATAGATTTCATGACATATGGACCAAAAGAAATGGCCCAAAATCACTTGAAAACATCTCTGGTTCCACTGACTTACATTAAAAGTAGAGTAGGTTTTTTCCTTCTCCTGTAAAGTTCTCATTTTGGAGATAAGAGGTTTTGTTCTGACAAATTTTGTGACACTGACACTGTTTTATTATTATAATATATAATTATTAATCGTGTCATAGTTACAACTGCTTACAACCTTCACATCCAGATCAGTAATACAGCACGGATTGAACCCAGAGTGTTAAAACAACACAACTGGTCATTCTAGTTGCTAGATTAACTTGGGCACTGTTGTCTCATTGTGTGTCCCTCTGTGTTGAGCTGCTAGTGAGCAATAAGGTGTGACATGTGAAGGAACCTCAAATTCCTTAATCTCCAAACTTGTGTGCAACTCTCACGACATAAAAGCTGCATCCCAGTTCAGGGGCTGCATTTGAAGGGGCGACGCTACTAGGCCATCCCATTTCGAAGGCTCTTTTACATGCGGTCCTTCATTTCCATGGCAACGAAGGATCCGATGGGTGGATCCTTCGCCAGCCAACATATCCCGAAGTTCATTGTGTGCCGATAATTTGAGAACATGACGCTGTCAGCAGGAGCCAACGACGGCTGAGGAGACACTTTAAAATAAAAGTATTGGGTTTAAACTGAGGTGAATATGTGGCCAATGTGGTCTGAAGCAAAGCTTACGCTAATGTTTCGTTTTGTTTTAGGGAGCAAGGAGCAAACCAAGGGAAGCATCTCCAGCTCTAATAAAAAAACAACTAAAATCTAAACTAAAAGTTTCTGGCACCATTTTTAAAGACATTGACTGGAAGAGGCATTTTGTGAGATATCAGTAAGGACAGGAACAGGTCTTATTTCAGATTTGCTTCTGTGGGTCTACGCAGCCTTTGAATGATGCAGCCCCTGAATTAGGACACAGCAAAAATAGCTTTCAGAAAGTTCCATTCAAATCCATTCCATCAACATTATGGAAGGACATAATGCTTAGCTGAACTGAGGGATCTCCAAAACAGGCATTGTACTTAATGGCTACTGTGAAAAGGGGTTAACGTCATGCTAATTTACTATCAAACCTAAATGTGGAGTCTAGAAGGCATGTTAGCGTTAACAGTGTGCTAGCACTTGAGATCAGTTTTGCTAATACTGGTGTCATTGGCTAATGAATGTTGATGAAGTTTGAAGGGTGCAAACACTAATGACAGTAAGAAATCTGTGCGTTCTTAAACAGACTTTACTGCTTTGCCAAAGCACAGCTTTAAAAACAAAGTTCCCAAAAAGCATTCCTTGGAAAGGTGCTGCAGAAGACCTGTTTGGTTCCTTTTCAGTGAAGAACCTTCTTTGAAACTGAGAAGTTTAAGTAGCCTCTGAATATGTTAGGGTTTCTCCATAAACTGTACATCCAAGCAAAGAACCATCCATTTTCTAAGCCGCTTCTCCGTCAGGGTCGCGGGGGGATGCTGGAGCCTATCCCAGCAGTCTTCGGGCGGAAGGCAGGATATACCCTGGACAGGTCGCCAGTCCATCGCAGGGCAGACAGACAGACGCAAGCTCCACACAGAGAGGACCCCGGTCACCCGGCCGGGGAATCAAACCCAGGCCCTCCTCGCTGTGAGGCGACAGCGCTACCCACCACACCATCGTGTCGCCCTTAGCCTTTTGGTTCCCTAAACCAGTGTTGAAAAAAGATTTCCAATGGTTTAAAGAACATTCACATACTGCAAAGGTTCTACGGTAATACAATGCTCCTTCCTATAATGTGTAGACGATATGGAGGGTCTTCAAATTGTAGAAAGCTTCTACATATGGTTCTCCCTAGAAGTGAGTCAGATGGTCCACATATTTGCTCCTACCCCCTCATACCACATATGGGTAGAGCAAAAATATAGACCAAAAATTCTCTCTTAACAAGTGAAATCTTCTGAAATATATTCTACATATCTAATGCTTCTCGCGAATACAAGCGGCCGAAATGAGTTTCCTCCGCAGGGTGTCTGGACTCTCCCTTAGAGATAGGGTGAGAAGTTCAGTCATCCGGGAAGGACTCGGAGTAGAGCCGCTGCTTCTTCACGTCGAGAGGAGCCAGCTGAGGTGGTTCGGGCATCTGGTTAGGATGCCTCCTGGACGCCTCCCTCGGGAGGTGTCACAGGCGAGTCCACCTGGGAGGAGACCCCGGGGAAGACCCAGGACACGCTGGCGCGACTATATCGCCCAGCTGGCCTGGGAGCGCCTCGGAGTCCCCCTTGGAGAGCTGGTGGAAGTGGCTGGGGAAAGGGAGGTCTGGGCTTCATTGCTTAGGATGCTGCCCCCGCGACCCGAACCCCGGACAAGCGGAAGATAATGGATGGATGGATGGATGGATGGATATCTAATGCTTCTAATTTTGAGATTGTTGGCATCTTGTTATGGGATTATTTTACTTATTTCAAGATGTTTTACTTGGTTATAGTAAAATTATCTCACTCTATCTCACCTTATAAGCAAAAATATCTGCCTATATAGTCAGCTATTTATACTTCCACCCAAAACAAGATAACCTTATAACAGATTTGCAACAATCTCAAAATTGGAAATATTACATAGCTAGACTAGATTTTGGATAACTGCACTTGTGTAGGAGCCATTTTTGTAACTAGGGGACCAGTAGCTGCTTTAAATCTCTATCCATTAAAAGGTTATTTAGGGAACCAAAAGTGGTTCCTCCATGGTGTCACATAGAGAACCTTGGCACCTTTATTTTTAAAAGTGTAGATCTGTGGGGACATGTGTGTCTACTTTTGATGTGTTTATTGCGACTGCACCACATGGACCATTTCAACTGATGATTCTCTGGAGTTTACAAGGTTTTTTAGCATTAAACATTTTAATGCTAAATGGCTGATACTGAATACAAATTAGATGAGTTTCTCATCAATTTGACAAAGCATCCAGCATGTCTTGTAGACTGGGTGCTGCAAAATGAGGACAGTCTCGGCGGTCATGTCGCGTTTTTTCAGATTTTTTTTTCTCCTCCCCCTCCTCTCTCTGCGATTACACATTAGAGTTGATAATACCTCTGGGTTCATGGCCTACAGAGAAACAGTGCACCAGTAACCGATTGACCCCACACATTCACTCACAATCCATCCAGAGACACCGAGTGAGGGAGAGTGAGAGCGAGACTGCGATTCAAATGGAATAAGTGGAGAAAGTACCGGATGGAATGACTTGCCATCCTGAAATTGCATTGCCGTCCCAATGTTTATATTATAGATAGTAGATACACTAGACTCTCTCTCTTTCTTGCTCTCTCTCTTTTGCTCTGTCACTATTACCACGTCCTTTAAAGCCCCTCAAGGAGTTACAGACCCCATGCAAAAACAAACAAGCCAGCTGAACCCACGGGAACACCCACAGTGCCACAATTGATTTATGCTCAAAACATTAGATATAAATCCTGCCTCGCCCGCTAAATTGCTGACACACACAAATGGACCAATGAGAAATTACTGACTCCATTGTCTCTAGTAGCCCTCGTGTTTATGATATGGAAATAATTTGGTTTTGATTAGGCCGTCGGGCGGTTCAATATAGTGCGCTGTGCATCAGTGGCTAAACTAAATACATCTCAATCAAGAGGGCCACGTTATTTCAGTAACGATCCTGCCTACCGCACCGACATGATTCAAACCAGCATTGTGAGGCCGGCCGCCTCCTTCCTCACCAAACACCAACACAGATAAGCTGGTGTTTTTTTACGGTGTTGGGACATGAGTTTATAGAATGTCCCATGTGTTTTTATATACATGTATACATTTATATACTTATATATTCACTATATATAAGTACCTATATGTAATAATATAGTCCATAAGTATTAAATATTTTGCTGTTGCCTGACTAAAACCTCCTAAATGTTGATTTTACAGGAGAAGGAAAAAAAACACTTTACTTTTAATGTAAGTCAATGGAACCAGACTTTTTTCTAAGTAATTTTGGGTTGTTTGTTTTGGTCCATTCATCATTAAATTCACACGCAGTGTAAAGGCCAACAGTCACTTTCAAATTATGTAAAAAAAATGAAAAATGACAAAAATATGATGTGATTCTTCTGTCAGCTGCAAAGTACCTCCTCTCTTTCACTTCACTAGTTGCGTTTCCCTAAAGAGCCTGTCGATAATTATTTAGATTTAATGTAAAGGTTCTAATGTAAAGTAGCCTCAAGTTGGTAAAGGGCCCTCACATTATGTGAAGGTTGTGTGAACTGTCAAAAACATGGTTCTTTAGGCAGCCAAAAGGGGTTCTATCACGGCTCCATTCAAAGAACCTTTAGTGGCACCTTAATATCCGACATATATTAAATATATATAAGAATCTATGCGTAATATGAACATGTTTCATATGGGTTCTGCATAAGTTAGTAGTAATATGTCCTATTTGTATTACATGCATCATTGCTGTCATATCTAAATTTTTGTAGTTTTTTTAGTTTTTGACATAAGTTGAAAATGCCTGTTGGCCTTTACACCGTGTGTAAATTTCATGATGATTGGACCAAAAGAAATGGGCCAAAATGCCTTGGAAAAAAATCTGGTTCCATTGACTTACATTAAAAGTAAAGTAGGTTTTTTCCTTCTCCTGTAAAGTTCCTGTTTTGGAGATATAATGTTTTTTTTTTGTTTGTTTTTTGTTTTTTTTTTTCTTTTTTCTGACAGTTGTACATAAATATATACACATAATAATTTTCTATCATCACCATCATGACAGCACTTTGTAGGAAAAAACAGTAGCTTAGCAGCTTAGCTATATTTTACTTGAACACGATTTTTTTTTCAAGTAATTTTAGAGCTTTTCTGTAGGTCCATTCATCATGAACTTTTACAAATAAATAGTAAGTATAGTATAGTAAGTATAGTACCTTTATATAATGCACTTTTATAACTAAAGAGGCCTAAATAGTTCACTCAACTACTTCGACATACTGTTGTAGGCAAATCTCTACACATTGAGCTTCATTCGCCAACCATTCTTAAGAAGAAATTTCTTTTATTTCGTTTTTACGAAGATTCTGACATTAACCGTCATTTTGGGATTTGTTCTGAGGTAAGAACAGAATCTACACGCATTCAAGAGCAAAAAAAGGTGAGAACAGTTCTGCGGTTCAAGAACACGACATGAACCTGATGTAGACTTTTTCTTAGGATATTTCTCAAGAACAAATTAAAGAAAAAATTTAGGAAGGTATTGAAGAAAGATGCCGTATATTCTTTAAACCTACATGTCTCATTTACAAAACTGCCAAAATAATTCCTTAACCTCTTAGTCTCCGGGGTATATTTCGGTTTGTCCATCTGTATATATACCTGTCCAAATCATAAGGCAAATTATTCAGCAACTGCATTAAATAAATGTCATTTATTTATTTATTTATTTATTTAGTAAATGCTCCCCTCAAATGAACAGAAAATGTGTTTTATGATCTACACATATTGCCGTATGCTTACAATTTACTGCTGAAAGCCAAAAATAAGTTTATCACTGAAGAGACGCCGTCTGTTTATAGTTTATAGCCCAGATTTGGGGGAAAAACGGGTCGACTTCCAGTAGAAAAAAACTTGTAAGTTCAGCTTCTTTTATTATAAGGGCTTAAAATGACATCACCGTCTATTAGACTGGAGAGAAGAGCTACAGCCTCACACGACGCCCAGCTTCTGAATGGAGCTCATGAAAATGGACAGTTATGAAGAGTATGATGAAGTGTGTTTTGGAGCCACTGGTGGTCTCAAGGAGTTAAAGAGGTTAATGAACCATCCACTGAAAGGTTCTTTGGGGAACCAAAAGGTCTTTCTATGGCTTTGTTCCAGAGAGCAGCTATAAAGAAATGGTTTTGCTTTTTCTGTTGAAAAAGGAAAAGAAACCTGGAGCTTTTATTAAAAGCTTTTTGTAAAGTCATGACCAGCTTTTTGGGTCCAGTAGGTAAGCCTTGTTTTTTTTCCTCTGGATTTCCTGACAAAGTCAGGACATATTTTGTCAAAGCAAGTACACAGCAATAAGATCGCTTCACCCCCGTGCTATCTGTATCAGCACGGCCTGGCTCCGGCTTGACGGAGCATCAAGCTGTTATGTAGGTTAGCTGCACTGATAGAGCTCCAAGCCATGGGGCAAAGCCAACGAATAAAAAAGTCTTTGACGAGATGTCGGCTGGAGTGTATGTGCGCATGGTGCACGCAGTGTGCTGAACAAACAGTAGAGTGTGTGTGCGGGGTCAGTGCTCGGTCAGAGACTCGTCTGTGCATCCTAGTTTCGCAGAGTGTGTCATGGTGCACTTCTGTTATTACAGGCTCCGGCGCCTAATGTGGGCTGAGTGTGCCGTCTACTGTACAGACTCAGAACTCAACTTGCACACTGCAAGAACACTCGCCCGTAGAACCCGCGGCCGAGAAAGCGGCACTCGGAAATATTTCCATGAAAAATTTGGGTCTGAATTCCCTAAAATCTTAAACCTTCGCCAGTGCATATTCAATTTTTGTGAATGTGAACATTTTTTGCATATAAAATTACCAATAAATCAGCTTTTGAAACAGAGACTCGAAATGGCAAAGTAATGAGCCACCACTGTACATGATGGTCAATTCAGTCTTTTTAGTTTATTACTATCATTATTATTGATAATAATAACAAACACTTTTAGCATCTTTAATTCTCTATTTTATTTAATATCATTTATGCTTTTAATATAATGCTGCAATATATATTTTTCTTATATATTATAATTATGTTACATGCTTTTTTTTAGCAAACATATACTGAAAAGGAGCTGAAGAAGCACAGATTGAACTGTAGGTGAGGCAGAAATAAAAAGGCAATAAAATTAAAAGTATTTATAATTTTTTATTTAAGGTCATTTGAAAGAGTCTGTTGCCCTTTACATTGGAGATACATGTCATGAGGAAAAACCTAAAACAAATGATGGAAAATAGCTTGGAAAAATGTCTGGTTCTATTGACTTACATTGAAAGTGATGTATGTGTTTTCCTTCTCCTGTACAGTTAGCATTGTGGAGATATGAGGTTTTGTTTCGACAGTAGATATATTGTTATATATATATTCACCTACAGATCAATAATATAGGTAATAATATATCACAGTGTAACTGTCAGATCAAAACTTTGTAGTGGGAAAAAAAATCAACATATTAAAAAATGCAAGCATTCAGACAATTTTTTAAAAATGCAGTTTCATGCCAGCAGTTTGTCCAAAATGTCACTTTTAAAGGTCAGAGAACTCTTTACACCGTTTGTCCCCTCATGACAGGCATTCACGCCACTGTCTGTTACTGAGTTCCCACAGGACAGGATATGTGATGGTCAAGAAAAGACAGTGGAGGTGACAGTTCCCACTTGTTGATCTCACTCCCGTGTTTATGTTCATGTGTCTGTTGTCCAAAAGTCATGAGAACGTAAGACAGATAAGGCGAGTGAAAAACTTTTTAATGTCACTTATGTGATTTTCTTGTGTTGTGTAATTTTGGGAGTAAGAAAGAAAAGGACAGCAGGACTTTTGGGAATTTTAGACATTTCCATTTGGGCTAAGCAGTGCACCCGTATTAGATCAGTTAGAAACGAGGTCTGTGTAGTTAAAATAAAATTAGAAATATACTATTTTTTTTTATTTAAAATCTATATGAAATATATAAATATGACTCAAGTCATTTTGGGCTGTGTTCTATTTGTCTATATTAATATGTGTGTATATATATATATATATATATATATATATATATATATATATATATATATATATATACAAGTATTCTGATTCTAATATAATGTCATTTCTTTAGTCCATTTATCATGAAATACACATATAATATAAAGGACATGTGTTTTCAAATTATGTCAAAATTGAAAAACATCAAAAATGGAAACATGGTTTTGTTCAACAAAGGCACTATATACACATGTATATACAGTAGTCCACTTCATAAAAAGTCCCTTCATAAAACTGACTTAGTGGCCTGACAGTGACCACACACCTTCTCCCCCCACCCTCCCAGTGGAAACTGCTCCACCAGTACATTTCCAATAAAAGCTCCAAATGCACAAATAACATCTTTCTTTCTTTCACACTCTTCTGCATTCAGGCACTCCACTCCACCTGCAAATACACTCCGAGTTTAAAGCGCAGGATTGCTACAGCGAAGGCTTAGCCAAACTTTCTTCTTTCTCACTTTCTCACAGTTAACCTTCTTCCTACCTCAGATCCTCATAACTTCCCAGCTCGTGCAGTTTGCCTTTCCAGGGCTTTCCGTGAGCATGCTGTGTCGAGCGGGAAAGGTCGCTCTACATGAAAGAGAAAGAGACAGAAACACTCAGTGAGACACTGTTCTCCTGGTTTAGACAGCAGTACGTAGAACAGCTCCTCTGAAACACGCTTTCCTCTTTTTAATGATATGATTGAGAGATTTAAAATAAACAGGCAGAAAGATTTGGCAGGCAGATCCTCGCTGGGTGTCTCTGAAATCAGCCCCGGAAGGCTGCGGCCTCTGGGACGGCCGACTGAGGCAGTGCTTTCACTGTCATCAGACGCAATCATTTGAAAGGAGAGATGATGGAGAAAAATATAATACAGGAGGCAAATGAGTTCCACCATAATCTTGTGTGTCTGCAAACTGACCACAAGTGCTTCAAAGAATATTGTAAGCATACAGCTTGTGTGTGTATATATATATATATATATATATATATATATATATATATATATATATATATATATATATATATATATATATATATATATATTTGTTTTTGTTTTTTTGTTTTATTACAAATAATATTTTGAGAGATAATATTTTGCTGAAAATGATTAAATATACCATATTATTATTATTATTATTAGTAGTAGTAGTAGTAGTAGTAGTAGTAGTAGTGGTAGTAGTAGTAGTAGTAGTAGTAGTAGTAGTAGTCGTAGTAGTAGTAGTGGTAGTATTGTTGTTGTTATTACAATTATTATGTAAATAATTTCATGGAGAGGTGTTACCCATATATAATAATTTACTATATAGTAAGAGTATATCATAAATTTTAGTAGTGTAAATAGCAGCTGTCATTTTGTACAAAAAAATAATAATTAGAAATAATAATAATCATAATAAAATAATAATTGGATGAAAACCTTGTATCTCCCAAATGCTAACTTTACAGGAGAAGGAAAAAACCTACTTTACTTTCAATGGAAGTCAATGGAACCACAATTTTTCTCAAATAATTTTGGGCCGTTTCTTTTGGTCCAAACTTCATGAAATTTATGTCGATTGTAAAGAACAACAGGCCTTTTCAAAATATGTCAAATATTGAAAGATGACAAAAATTGCGATTTTAGAGATATTTTATCATATATATATTATATAAGATATTATATAAAAAAATATAATTTTATTATATATATATATATATATATATATATATATATATATATATATATATCAACACATTTAACTTTATATGCATCATTAAAGATATATCACTATTAAAAGTATTATGTAGGATTCCAAAACATTAAGAGCCAGTCTGATCACTACATTCCCCAAAATTAGAAAAAATAACACAGTAGGATGTTGAATATTAAAGTCATATATTAAAGGCCCTGACAAGAGCTGTAAACCAATATTTGCATATAAACTACAGCAATTAAGCCTTAAATATTTACACTGTTAGAAAAAAAACAGCAACCCTGCTTTGCTCCCCACTGCAAATAACGAAAGTATTCTGAAAATGTGAAAGATATTTCATAGCCTTTGATGTATCTGTGGGAAAACATCATAAATTAATAATGGATGCACATCCTTCCAACGCAGGGTCAAACAGAGCCCACAAACATAATCAAACACACATATACTATTACTAATCTGCATTTATTATTGTTTATGTATGTTACTGATAGAGGAGAGATTCATTTGAGGCTTCTCAGTTGAGCCCAGAGTCTCACAAATATACAACATGGGAAAATTTGAACTGTAGAAATGCGAGAAAATGTTAAATGAACTACTGTATGCCGGTCATTTTTAAAGGTGGAGACAAGCATGAACAATCTAACCACGATAAAAAACAGAGTTTTCAGGCATATCACTGGAGTAAATATGAGTAAAATGAAAGTCCTTACAAATAATAAATGGA
The DNA here is from genome assembly GCF_015220715.1 of Pygocentrus nattereri. Lineage (NCBI taxonomy): Eukaryota > Metazoa > Chordata > Actinopteri > Characiformes > Serrasalmidae > Pygocentrus > Pygocentrus nattereri. Next base: position 42,920,858 of record NC_051216.1, read on the forward strand.
GCAGATGGAATCTGTCAGTAGATCATAGGATTCACAACTAAGAAGGCCAAATGCATTACAAGGTTAGAAAAATGGAATAATAACAGTGATATCTATTTATGTGACATTTATATTAAAAAGTTTTGTTTGCGATAAAGAATTATTTTGGAATTCTCAATGTAGTCATTCTTCAGTGGGTTTCTATGTTTGGAATATTAACTCAGGATCCATAGGTAAACTCTTTCTTCGTGTTTACCATCACTATATACTATATAGTAATGCTATATGCTATAAACAGAGGAGAAACTGTTTTGTGAAATAGTTGCATGGCCATGATATATAATGTGAAATGTGATTGCTAAGGTAAAGGTTGCTGAAGAATCCCAATTATTCATTATTTTCTGTAGCGATATTAGTCAAAAATATGTTAGTTTAGGGTGAAATTGGGTTCATTTTAAAATATCGACCGTGAAACGTTTGAATTAAAATGCATATCTTTAACAAAATCAGTATAAAATATAAAATCAGTATAAAATAAAGTAATGACATATATTTGTATGTATTTGGTTCAAAATCAGTACAAAATATTTTTCAGAATTTTTTTTTTCCCCAGAATTTTTAGCGTCAAAATTTATAAACGTAAAACGTGAAAAATGATATATGGAATGTAATTGTGATGGTAACATTATGATCAACAATCATGAAGTTACAGCAGTTATTTAAATTGCATTTGCTCTGTTTTCCTGAACTACAGGCTGATTGGTCAGTGCTAATGTGCCATTTTATACCACCACTGCTGTCCATTTCTGAACAGGACAATAAACGTGTATTTCATGTGTATCATTTTCCATGATTTTGCCTGCAAACTGTGATGCAGCAGTGACACAGTTGGTGAGGGGAAAAACACACCATGGTGTGTTAGAGGAGCGCTCGACTGCACTGTCTCCACCTGAGGCACACACTCGCCTGTCTTTCACCCGGTTACATAAAGCGAGAGAGAGAGAGAGAGAGAGAGAGAGAGAGAGAGAGGGAGAATGAGAGCAAGAGACATTAAGGGCAGCTTTGGGCTCGTAATTACGGTCCAGTGTTGTTCGGCGATCTCATACAACCGGGCACATGCTGACCTACATACAGTCTGATTGAACTTACTGAAAACCCTCTCTTTCAGTGTGGCTAGTACATCAAGCTTGCGTACCCGTGCTTGAACGTCCAGGAAACTAGACCTGAACAGTAGTGCTAGCAAAGGGGCCACTGGGGGATACCCCGCTGGGGCCGCAATCATAAAGGTATGATGGTAATTTCTGCTGTTCCATGATGGTAATTGCCAGGCCCGACTCATGCGAATAAGCCCACTGATTCACCTAGACCACCGTTCAATTACCTCCCAAAAAGAATGCATGACCGCTCCTTTTGACCCCTTCTGATTGGACGGTCAAGTTTGCTATCCTCTGACCCGTGCTTTTATCAGTCCCACCCCGTCTGCCGTCTGTTTGTGTGTCTCTCGCTGAAAGAGAAAACCGCAGTAGAGCACAATGATGAATTCGACTCCTTTGATGAGTCAGGAGTAATGTGGAAATTTGTTCCCGATGATCTATCTTTCCGACTTTATTAATTCCATGTTGTTCGAGTCCAAGAGTTTGCTGATTGCAGTTCTGTGAAAAACGCAATGACGGGAAAAAAAAGGAATGGTTTCTAGAAACCGACGCCTTCCGTTGGCTTCAAATGTCAGTCTAATGATCAATATTTAACACCACTGCGGTTTGACATTTGAACGCTTTTAATTATAGTTGCCGTAATATCGCTTTTATTTGTCCTCGTGGTTCATCTCATCTCGATGAGAAACTAGCCCGTTTCAATAAAAATCACTATTCCAAGCTTTTCCGGATGGGAAATAGATCACTTGTCTGCAACTGGTGTCTTTCGGCAAAAGTGATGGGCCTCCGCGAAAAAACATTTTGTGATGTATGGGCATAGATGGTGGAGTGATGGCCCAGTTTATAGGGACTCCTCATACTGCCGAAGTTACCACGCAAGAGGCGGGTGAGGACGGAGGAAGATGGATGCCCAACTTGCAGCGTGGAAAATAGGTCAACCGCTCGTAATGCGCCTGAACTTTTGAACTGAACAAAAGTGGCTCCATTGTCCCGACACTCAGCTCCTGAGCCCCATTAGAAGACCCATCCTTTATCAAGAGCCTGCTTTCTGATTTATCCTTTCATAATCATCGTTTTTCCCCTCCTCTTTCTGTTTTTTCACAGGTAATTTTCCCGTTTTTTCTACAGAAAGCAGGGCGGTCTGTCACTGGACACATCTACAGGTACTGCAGATTCTTTCAGATTAAGCATCATTTATAGACGCTACCTAGGTCATATTAGTGAACTGTACTGCCGTACGTCGTTTTTTGCGTACGTACCAGCAAAGCCAACAATGGAAACATGACCCTGCTGCTGTGTTGGCTACTAATCCTTGGGCGAGTTGCTCAAAATACATTTTAACATGAACATTTTTACCCATCACCCTTGAGATAAGGACGTAACTTTAGCACGGCCCAATCAGAACCTGCTGCAGTGTCTTACGTCATCAAGTCAGCCTGCTTCGGGATCGCGATGCAGGGATTGGTCGGTTTCTCCTGCCGTCACTCGAGTTGCCCTGCGAATGACCCCTTTTGTTGTCCTCATGAAGAGCGCCTTCGCTTAGCATGCCGGCTAAACCAACACTGGGGAAAAAAAACAAGATGGCGTCTCATAATACCTTCTTTTCTCCGGTTTACAGCCTCGGCGACGACGTTTGTCAAGCCCCAGTGGCCATCTTGGAACTGCCCCTTGTTGTGGCCGCAAAGTAGATTCCATTCTCACCAAAACATCGGAGACCAGACGGGCCGCTAACGCCAGATGTTCGTCATTAGGGACGCAACTTTGGACCGTAGATTCCTGAGTTAGCTCACTAGACACCCTCTGCCTTGTGCGTTTTCCTTTCGGCGGGCTGTTTTAGACCCTTACCTTTATGTGTACACACCCGTGAATGTGCCTGAGCATTGAGTGTGTGTGTGTTGGCGGTGTGTGTACGAGGGGGGCCGTGAGGGGAGCTCATAATATCGGATTGCACAGCCTGCCCTAGCCAAATGTGAATTTTATACTCTAGTGAGCACAGCCTCTAGCTTTCATTAGCTCACATTCTCCTCAGCGGTGCAAACGTCCTGTCGACGTGTGTGTGTGGGTCTGACAGAGGAGTGGGGGGGTGGTGGGTGAAGGGGGGGGGTGGTCAGGTCCCTACACAAAACCTCTTGGCTGGACAGCTCTTGCCCCATATTGTCCAACTGTTCGCTCCTGCTACCGGATTCCGGGCGTGTGGCTAGGCTAAACTTTGGCGCTAATGGTTTTCCTGACCAAAAAGACGGAGGAAACGTTGCAAATTGTTGTCCAGCTGTGGCAAATTTAAGCCTCGCGTTTCTCGCCCTGCTTGCCTTAAAGCTCATTTACAGCCCTGGAAAGTGTGCAGTCTATCGTTAATGTGACTAAAGCTTGAGTTATCAGTGACTAGCATTGCTAGCACCGGCTTAGCAGCTAATTAAACAGTCCTTACGTAGGTTTTCCATCACCAGTGCGGAGGACAAACATATATTTGATTAAAAAGGGGCAAATCCAGAGCGAGCTAATCAACTCATTAACCACTCGAGGCTAAATCTCAAACGGCATTACAAAGGCCACATTCCCGAAAAAAAGCCCAACGGATTACTCTTTCCCGCTAAGAAGCTTTTCTCTCCGTCTTTTCCGTCTTACTATTTGAAACTTTGTTGCGCTCTACCCCCCCGTCTTCAATTTAGGGCCAGTGAACGGAGACGGCGAGAGCAAATTGAAAAGAGAAACGTACATGTACGTAAACCTCGCGCGCCGAACGGGGAAAAAAAATGGGGCCACGGGATACAAGAATTGTTTCTGTCAGAGTCTCCCCTGAGAGATGAAAGCAAATGCTGGGTCTGTCTCATACTATTAAAGCAAGCATTTCCTCTCAACCCTCTCTCTCTCTCTCTCTGCCTCCCTCGCTCTCTGCCTCGCAACCCGCAGAAAAGAAACTTTCTCTCCCCTTTCCTCCCCCCTTTCCCTCTGATTGCCTTTGTTTTCTTCTATTTTTATTTGATGACTACTGAGGACAATCGTCCGACTTGCCCTTTGGTAGATGTACTCATTAAAGCAGGTTCGGCCAGGGCTCGCTGCGGACGGAGCGAAGGACGGCTGCATATGGAAAGCAGTAAACAGAGGGGTGAAAGGTGACGCCCGGCCTTGTTTACAGTCCACCGCTAATGACCGCAGTGTGTGCCTCCGTCTTCTCCTCTCTCCTGCTGTCGCTTCCCTTTCTCCAGTCACCCAAACAAACACACCATCAACTTCAATTCCACCTCCAGCCTTGCCACACTGACAAGGCCAGTGTGTGTGTGTGTGTGTGTGTGTGTGTTTATGGGTTTGTTTTTGGACATTTTTGGACAAAATTGTCAAAAAAGAGGGCAAACCTTCCAAGTCAGGACCTACAAAATGATCGTGACGACAACAGGCATTTTCAGCTTATGCCAAAAACTGAAAAACAATGAAAATATAAACCATTCTATTTATTATACATATAGAACATATTATTATTAAATATGGAACATAGTATTATTATAACTATTTATGTGGTTTTGTCCCAACAACATTATACGTTTTGTTGATGATCTAAATTGAACAAAATTATTGAACATAAAATATGACCTGTGCAAAATTTATGGCACCATTGAATTAAATTAAATTTAGCTTTCTAAAGTTAAAACTTAGCTTTTAAAGTTAAATTTAGCTTTCTTTTTTTTCTTCTTCAAAATGTTAAACTGAGCAAATAGATAGAAATGGTGCTCTGCAATTTACAGAAATATGCCATATAGAGATTGAACCGTGTAGGAAATGTGCTTGGCATACAACTCCATGCTTATTAAATGCATACAGGCCATGTTATTAATATGTATAGATTCTTGCTTATATATGTATGGTACATAATAGTATAGAGAACCCCACATTCCCACACTGTATAAAAACAAGCATATGCGTGTGTGTGAGTGTGAGTCTGTAGGAGCTCCACTGTTGACCTAAGGCTCTGAGGAGACAGAGCTGCTGGACAAACAAAACTCCTGGAAGTTCATTTGTGTGCAGTATCTTTGTCTCTCTCTCTCTCTCTCTCTCTCTCTCTCTCTCTCTCTCTCTCGGGTTCACTCAGAGTGCACCGGTCAGGGAATGTGAACGGTAGCTAAAATGGACGTGTCTGCAGGCCACTCTCTGACCTGTCATCTCTGTCACACCGCTGAAGCCATGATGTGTGCTACTCCGGCGGATGCTCTGCCCTCTCTCCATCCCTCCCTCCCTCCCTCCCTCTCTGTCTCCGTCTATCTTGGTCTCTATCTCTCTCTCTCTATTTCTCTCTATCTCTGCGTCTCGCTCACCCGGTGGTGAAACAGGATGTGCACGTTAGACTAATCGGCCGCAATGTGAAACAGACCTGATTATGACCCCACAGAACAGATTAAAGCCTGAGAGCGGGCGAGCGAGCGAGCGAGCGGGAGAGAAAGTGTACACATAAACAGTGTTTGACTTCACGTGTGTTGTACAGAGTTGAGTTGTGTGGTAACAGTAGAACTTAAAGTGGTCATGACTGTAAGGATACATTCGGTTTGATTGGCTTTGGATTGAACTGAGAGAGAGAGAGAGAGAGAGAGAGAGAGAGAGAGAGAGGGAGAGATAGAGAGACAGACAGAGAGAGAACATACATTTTTTATATGTATATGTTTACACATTAGAATATTAATAAGAAACATTATATATTGTAGATTTTATATATATATATATATATATATATATATATATATATATATATATATATATATATATATATATATATATATATATATTTGGTTACACTTAAAATTCTATTCAATTTTCTTTCTAAGGTAATAAACATACAGACACACACACACACACACACACACACACACACACACACACACACACAAGAGAGAGAGAGATAGAGATAGAGAGAGCATCAGAAACCCAATTTTTACTTTTAAATTTGACATTTTTTTACAAGTATAAGTTTATACATTAGAATATTAATAAGAAACTTGCAATAAATATTTATATAGTATAAATGTAAAAAATCTGTTACCCTTAAAATTCTGCTCAAATTTCTTTCTCGGGTTTTATGTATATATATATTTATATACACACACACATGAGAGAGAGAGAGAGCTTGTTTAACTTTTCAAAGGGGTTGAATACTTTTGCACAGCACTCAGCACTGCTGTGGTAGCAAAATTTTGTATGTCTTTGCTACTTTGTAACATTAACATGTTACTGTGGTGACATTTTATTCCAAGTAAGTGTGGACGATGTCCATGCGTCCATTCACGAAGAAAAGTGAAAAAAAACAGTAAAAACAACAGAACGCTCGGAATGTTTGATCCTCAAATGAAGGATGTCAATTCTTTGTCTGAAGGTCGAGGCTGATTGAAGGAGTAATTGATGAGATTAGGGGTGCAGTGCATTAGTTCCAACCCATGGAGGAGTGAACGAATGATTGAATTTGACAAGCGACAAAGAAAAAAAGGCTCTGCTGCGTATCGCGTGTCGCGCCACGCCGCCGCAGCCACCCGTACGTACAGAGGAGGTCACATGAACACACATGTTCCAGTACACGATACGCCACGTTATAGAGAGATCCGCATTCAGCGCTTATACATGTCCATTTATACTACAGAGCCGTTCTTTTACTGATCCACTGCGCTGTTCTAATTCATCACAGCGCATATGATAAATACCGTCAGTGTCCTGCATACAAAACCACTTTCAATGCATCAAACGTGATGATAACATTTTCTTTTACAGTCTCTTACATTCTAAGTATTAAATAAGTATATTTGAGGTACAAAGTACAAGACCATTCTTTTAGGTAACATGAGAGATTAGAACCTTATTTAGACTGAAATGCCAGTCAGGTTCTAGATATTAACCAAATGTGTCATTCAGTCTTTGACATACTGGGGAATTATTTTCAGCAATATAATGATAAGTACCAAGAAATTATTCTAAAATGACTAACAGGCTCTTCTCAGCTGATATATGACATATCCATGCAGTTGCGTGCAAAAGTTTGTGATTTTCTAAGTATGTGAAACTCAGAAAGTGGAAGATTTCCAGATAAGTAGCGTGTTTAAGTATGAATGAGTTGATTATCTGTGTTGAAAACATCACAGATAATAAATTATATATATATATATATATATATATATATATATACTGTTCATGGGCCATTTCGACTTATGCCATCTATTTTACAAGAACTATTAACATTTTTCATTAAAGATGAAAGATTTCCAATATTTAATATACCTTTTCATCTCACTTATTTGCAATATAAACAACAGTTGTGTAGTTAATAGTTGTCATTTGCCTTTTAAAACCAAGAGGCTGTGCCATTCTGTTTTTTTTAGCTACGATTAATGATGAAGGTGGGGGTTCTTATGTTCGACTGTATCCTTTTTACCTTTATAAAAACTCTTGGGCAGGTATTTTTTCTACTGGCGGATTGTGGTGGTTCAATCTGAGACCACGCCGCAAATGTAGGTAACATTTCATTTAGTAAAACACGACAGGACAGAACAAAATGCACATCACTTTACCTCTAATGAATAACTGGGTCAAGCCTGCGCTAAGCATAGCAAAGAAAATGGGAAACACCTCCATGCACCCAGGTTACACGCCTTAAAACGACGGCAGGGAAAGCAAAGATTTCTGAGGCTAAAACCCAGAAAAGCCCTCATAAGACTCACTGCTTTCTTTCACAGCCCACAGTTTTGTGGCTTTATATCTAATAAATAGGTGCATAATATATAAAATCTTACTTTATTTACACAGTGTACAATGTTTTTTTTAATTCTTCATTAAATAATCACCCAGTACTTTTTGCTCTAAATACATGCACAGCGCAGCATACAGGTAGTACCTAGAACCGGTTGGGCATTTCATTATACTTTAGTTTGGCTGCATTGGAACATACCACCAATTTACACCAACAATTATCTAGTACGTTGGAGTTTGTTCCTCACATTTCTCTGCACTCTTAAAAAGATGGTTTTTCAAAGGTTCTGTAGTAAAGAAAATGGTTCTATATAAAAGGATGAACGTTTACAGGACCGTTTGCATGCTTACAGGGTCTTTGCATGCTAAAATGGTTCTTCAGATTGAGAGAAGGGTTCTATATAGCTCCAAATAGGGTTCTGGTATTGTTACCAGCTTGACATTGTCGCATTGTATAGTTCCATTTTTAAAAATGTTCTGCATAGAATTGTATAGAATCATATACAACACATTCTCCACCAAACTAAAGAACCTCTTCATGATGCAAAGAACACTTTAAGCATGCAAATGGTATTAGAGTGTTCAGAGTTCTATATAGAACCATTGTACTTATTAAATATAGAATACCATGTATATATATATATATATATATATATATATATATATATATATATATATATATATATATTATATATATATATATATATATATATGAAACTGGTTGGCATGGATAATAAGAATAATATGCATATAAACATTATTGGATGTGATGAATAATTGTGTCTATATGAGATGCCCAATAAGGATTTCAGGCATATGGGGGGTAGTAGCCGTCGCCCCCTTTGTCATAGACCGCTCTTGCCCCTCTAATAGATCCATCACTGCAACTATGAAGAAAAGCTGTGTGGATTATATTGTGAACAGTTTTTATTTTGCTAATAGCTCATATTTTGTATGAACATCATTGTATATTAAGATGCAATTAATTTAAGCCTTTTTTCACCCCATTCCAAATGTTTTGCACCCACTCAGACTTCAGAAAAGTGCCCTAGACAGCCAGGGTAAAATCCAGGGCACTTATCGTTGAAATGATTAGAATTAATGAGATGTAAAAAATGGAAACTACTGCACAATCTGCATCCACAAACCAGCAAGGTAACGGTAAAGAAGACCTGCGCGGTACGTCTCAGGCTTTCCGCTCAAATTTCCCTGAATTCTGTTTAACAGGTGCTAATTGTTGCTGTAACTGCTCTTAATTTGCATTTTAATGCATTGAAATATATTCCGTTTATTCTTGTTTGCTTCTAAATTTCTGCAGAATGCATCAGCAACACTTTCAGATTTTTCTCTAGTAGAAGTAGTAAGTATATGTATGATCACCAGATTTGACAGATCTGTCTAAATATCATCACTAGCAGTCCGAGGGGGTCCTCATTTTGGCCCGATCCCTTACTTTATCCTTTCCATTGGTGCCTTGGTAAAATTCAAATTCAAATATAAGGAAGCTTTTTTGGCAAAAGCATATTAAGGTACAGTGCTGCCAAAGCATTCAAAGCTGTTTACAGTATATGACCGTATACAGTAATGTATTAAGCAATAAATACCCACAAGCAACTGCACACAATTTCATTGCTGTCCTCTCAAAGTTTAATATCATTTTTGATGCTTTTTTATGCATCATTTAAAAATAACAGCTGACCTTTACTTTACATGAACATTTCATTAGGAATCGGCCAATGGGAATGATCCAAACTGACCTGGAATGAAATCTCATTACATCTTATTAACCTAACATTGTTATCTTGTTATGTGTCGTTAAATCTTGTTAACTTGTATAAACTCTTGTTAAATCTTGTTAACTTGTATAAACTCTTGTTAAATCTTGTTATCAAGCAAAAACTTGTGCTGCTGTTAGAATTTGAAAGCAATAACATACAGTCCTATGCAGAAGTTAGAACACCCCAGTCAAACTGCGTATTTCATTAATTTTTCAAGTCAAAAGTGTGTGTGTGTGTGTGTGTGTGTGTGTGTGTGTGTATATATATATATATATATATATATATATATATATATACAGTACTGTGCAAAAGTCTTAGGCACCCATGACACATTTTCAAAATCTATTTTTTTGTGTAGTTTGTGTTTATTTGCTGAGAAAAGTGTTAATATTTGAATAAACAAAATGTATAGAATATTAATTAATAATGTTTATACATATAAATATATATATATATATATATATATATAGAGAGAGAGAGAGAGAGAGAGAGAGAGAGAGAGAGAGAGAGAGAGAAAAGTGTTAATATTTGAATAAACAAAATGTATACAATATTAATTAATAATGTTTATATATATATATATATATATATATATATATATATATATATATATATATATATATATATATATATATATATATATATATATATATATATAAATTGTGCTCATGATATAATTAATTATATTAAGTCTCTTTGGCGGCTGTGAAGGTGTCAAGGAAAAATATGGACCCAAGAAATTCTCGTTACTTTTCATTGTTTTTATGTTTATTTGAATTATGAATACGACTGTGTATTCTGATAAATTCACTGCTGAGCTCAATTGTTTAAAAATTTGCTTAGATGCCTAAAACTTTCACGCAGTACTGTATATATATATTTGTATTGTGTGAGAGCTTTTGAATATTTGAATAGGCCACATTTCATGTTTCCTGCCCATCATTCCTGCCCAATATGTTAAATTCATCAAATGACCAATAATTAAGTATTAAAAATATTTAGAATTCTGTGGAGAGAAATCAACAACATATAAAAAGGGCTGCCTCCACTCATGCATATGATTGAGTACCATCAATTTCCAAAAGTTTGGGATCACTTGCAATATTAATATATTTCTTTGGATAAATCTTGTACTTTTTTTATACAATAAGACCTTATAAAATGTGGAAATGTTAATATTACAGACTATTAGACAAATAAAATTTTTAGATACATTTTCTTTTTAAATTTCTACAAATGTTATGAATTTGGTGAAAAAGAATTAAATAAAATTATAAATAATACATTTTAATTTGATCTTATTTCATTTGTTTTTTTGTTTATATATATATATATAAATTACTGTCAAGGTCTTTGTCATTTGATTTGATCCCTCGATATCCAGGACATACATTTTCAGTTCTTCATTTTTATTCATTGCTCATTATTTGAAACCTGTGAAACTGCACAGGACAACTCATTAGAATCTCTATAAACATTCATTTTCTGCCAAATTGGTTTTAAATTTTTTAAAATATTAATTCCAAACTGAACATACATACATATCTACACATTTTTAAGTGTGTACACTACACTAGAAGCTAGCCACACCACTGGCACCATGCCATCAACGTTCCTGTATTAACAATATTTAACAGTATATAACAATATTTTTAATTTCTCTGAATCAGATTTTAAAGGATGTGTAATAAATAATCTCGCTCATTCGTTCTCCATGTTTCTGCTGCCTGTGCTGCTGACGGGGTCCGAGCTGGTCCAATTAAAGCGGTTTTGCGTCCGTGGCCATGCAGGAGAGGTGGACGCTGCTGGCGTCCTGCTGCTTGACATTTCACTCGGAATAATTTAGAGGCACTTTGTAAATAATTAAACCTCCTCTCGGCTTTTAAGAGCTTCTGCTGGTGTCTGTCATTTAGACGTCCCTGCAGTGGTTTTACTTTATGATTAGAGTCATTTTTTATTTTTTTCTAGTGGCACTTATTGTGAACCATATGGACGTTTGAGTGAGTATAGCTGATGTGGAGGATGATGGTTTGTAAGAATGAACAGGGCGCTGCATGTAACCTGTCAGTCAGTTTAAAACATCTGCTTCTTACTTCTTGTTTAAAGGTAAAATAGTCGGTCACTCTTTCAGCTTTTTCAATTATTAATTCATAAGCTATTAAAAGAATGATTAATATTAAACAATAAGGCATAAGGATAAGGCATCACTCACTCATTTGCTCAAGACCATTCAACACAATGGGATGTTTGTTTGTTTGTTTGTTTGTTTGTTTGCTTGCTTGCATTTTGCACATTTTCAGGGCAAAGATGTTTTGACTGTAGAAAAAAAGCACCTCTTGCAAAAATGAATGGTTTAAATGTTAAGAAAATCTTTTTTTGTTATTGAGCTTATGATTAGGTTTAGGTTAGTAAATTATTAATATTGTTATTATTATTACATAAAGCTATTTATGACTGTATCAGACCGCTGGCTGTATCAGGCCGCTGACTGTATCAGACTGCTTACTGTATCAGGCCGCTGACTGTATCAGACTGCTGACTGTGTCAGACTGCTGACTGTATCTGAGTAAAAGATCCACCCTCCACATACATCCCGACATACTTTTCCCTTCTCCTGTAAAGGTACCATTCTGGAGATATGAGGTTTTGTTCCAACAGCAGCAATATATTATTCTTATAGGCACATATAGGGACACGACATTATATATAGGTACTTAGATAAATGGAACATGTGTACATTCCCATGTTCTGAGATGTTAGAAAAGCATGACTGTGTTTGGCTCTGCTGTTGGGATAATGAGCGCTGGTCCACAGTAAAACTTTTATGGTGTGCTCTAATTACTGTGGACAGTGCACACTGGGCCTCTCTGTGAGAACAGATGAAAATCTGCTGGGGCCCAGGCTGACTGTATCAGACTGCTGACTCTATGAGACTGCTGACTGTATCAGACCGCTGACTGTATCAGACCGCTGACTGTATCAGACTGCTGACTGTATCAGACTGCTTACCGTCTCAGGCTCCAGACCGCTGACTGTATCAGACTGCTTACCGTCTCAGGCTCCAGACCGCTGACTGTATCAGACTGCTGACTGTATCAGACTGCTGACTGTATCAGACCGCTGACTGTATTAGACCGCCGACTGTATCAGACTGCTGACTGTATCAGACTGCTGACTCTATGAGACTGCTGACTGTATCAGACCGCTGACTGTATCAGACTGCTGACTGTATCAGACTGCTGACTGTATCAGACTGCTTACCGTCTCAGGCTCCAGACCGCTGACTGTATCAGACTGCTGACTCTATCAGGCTGCTGACTGTATCAGACTGCTTACTGTATCAGGCCGCTGACTGTATCAGACTGCTGACTGTATTAGACCGCCGACTGTATCAGGCCGCTGATTGTATCAGGCTGCTGACTGTATCAGACTGCTTACTGTATCAGGCCGCTGAGTGTATCAGGCCGCTGACTGTATCAGACCGCTGACTGTATCAGGCCGCGGATTGTATCAGACCGCTGACTGTATCAGGCCGCTGACTGTATTAGACCACCGACTGTATCAGGCCGCTGACTGTATCAGGCCGCTGACTCTATCAGACCGCTGACTGTATCAGACTGCTGACTCTATCAGACTGCTGACTGTATCAGGCCACTGACTGTATCAGACTGCTTACTGTATCAGGCCGCTGACTGTATCAGGCCGCTGACTGTATCAGACTGCTTACTGTATCAGTCCTCTGACTGTATCAGACCGCTGACTGTATTAGACCGCCGACTGTATCAGACTGCTTACTGTATCAGTCCTCTGACTGTATCAGACCGCTGACTGTATCAGGCCGCTGACTGTATCAGACTGCTGACTGTATCAGACCACTGACTGTATCAGGCCGCTGACTGTATCAGACTGCTTACTGTATTAGACCACCGACTGTATCAGGCCGCTGTCTGTATCAGACCGCTGACTGTATTAGACCGCCGACTGTATCAGGCCGCTGACTGTATCAGACCGCTGACTGTATCAGACTGCTTACTGTATCAGGCCGCTGACTGTATCAGGCCGCTGACTGTATCAGACCGCTGACTGTATCAGACCGCTGGCTGTATCAGGCCGCTGACTGTATCAGTCCGCTGACTGTATCAGACCGCTGACTGTATCAGACCGCTGGCTGTATCAGGCCGCTGACTGTATCAGACTGCTTACTGTATCAGGCCGCTGACTGTATCAGACTGCTGACTGTATCAGACTGCTGACTGTATCTGAGTAAAAGATCCACCCTCCACATACATCCCGAGACACTAAAAGCCAAAAAAAGACAGAACCTTTACTGTATGTTTGATGCACACAAACTTTAGGTTATTATTTTGGTACTGGGTGGTGTTAGAGCAGGAGTCGACCGGTCATTCATTCATCCAACAAAGAAACACTGACTCTAGGAGTGAATATACAAATGCATGGTTTGTGCAACTGAGCAAAAAAAACAAAAATAAATTATTATTATTATTATTATTATTATTAGTAGTAGTAGTAGTAATATTATGTCAATGCTAATGATAACCATAATACTGTCCATCCATCCATCCATCCATCCATTTTCTAAGCCGCTTCTCCGTCAGGGTCGCGGGGGGATGCTGGAGCCTATCCCAGCAGTCTTCGGGCGGAAGGCAGGATACACCCTGGACAGGTCGCCAGTCCATCGCAGGGCAACCATAATACTGTGCAAATTATAATCTATATTACTACTGATGCTATTTTCATTAATGGCAAAGCTAATACTAATGCCAATACAAGGAATAACAATGATAATATTCCCCTCTAAATTATGAACATTATGAGAAATAGATATTATTTCACCATTAATCATATTGTATGACGTAAACTCCTCTTTTTATAATAGATGAAATATCTGAGTTAAGCACATGAACCTGACCGTAAAACAGAGGGAAACAGAATCATTCATGGAACAGAGCCGATAAAATGGTAGAAATAGACACTATTTTGCACTGGCCTTGAACAGTGGCTTGCCGTCATTGCTGGATGGTTCTGCTGCTATTGCTTTGGTGTTTCCTCTCCGCTGGCTGTGCTTTTGATATGATTGCTTTGTGCTTCTGACCCGGGTGGCCTCTGTCCATCATGCACTAAATGGCTTCCCTATAGAGCCAAAACTACCCCTGCCATAACATCACACACACATATGCATACATACACGCAGCCCGACCCGACTCCCAGGAGCCACACACACACACACACACACTTCACATACGGCCAGTCCACGAATGCGTTCTTATTCATTCATCATTTGCTCACTGTACAAAAGCCCTGAGCGCATGTTTATAATTACATGCACAGCTGTTTCTTCGATCATCCTACAAATGATAAAATGAAATGGCCCATTAAACACATGGGCTGATAAATATATAACGTCTAATTAATATCATTTTTCGCTTTTCACGTATGCATTTTTTTTCTTAAATTCAAATCTCTCAACTAGAAAATCATTTGTATTCTTGTGAATTAAACACCAAAACATGAGTGCAGAGTGCAAAAAGTGACCCATGCCTGACCATGCATTTGATCAAACGATCTTTTTTTGTATTTTTAGCTGTTTATGATGTGGGATTTCTGGTTATGTCAGTGTTATTTAGCAAGGTTGAAGTGAGGTGTTCACCCTATCATTCTCCAACAGTAAAATGAAAATGTACACTGTACCAATCTGATATATTTTGAAATATTTCCATATATGCAGTGAGGACCAAAATTGTGTTAAATGCTTATTTGAGTCATGTTTACCAAATTGGCTCAAACGTCAAAAGCATTTCAGACTTTTAACCCACGTGGACTTCAGACTACAATAATTCTGCTTTTAATAAACCACAGAACGTTGCATTTTGACAATATCAGAACAATCCTAACACTACCAAATGTTTCAGTAGTGATGATTCAAGCTAATGTTGAGCATAGCTTAAAGTGCTAGCCAGTATATAACTAGAAAACATAGCTCTGAACAGTTTAACATATATAAAATAATTATTATTATTAGTAGTAGTAGTAATAATTACATAATAATTCATTTTCAGATTTGGGTACACATTTACTTCGGAACAGCGGGATCTAACTGCTCACCATGTGACCCCGAGGGACGGGGATGCAGTCTTACGTTTAGCTCTAAAATGCAGGGGTGTGGCTAAAATTAGGCTCCGCCCACAGACTTAAACATCTTGTGTTTTGGTGGTGACATGAAAATGTGGAACAGCATTTTTTGATTGAAGTTGCTTCATTTAAAAATTAAACTAATCTTTCAACTTCACTTTAACAGAAAACAAGAGTAAATAATAAAACCATAAATAAACCGAAGCATGTATTATTTTCATAAGAGTAAATTCAGGCATTTGAACTAATTCAGTACAACAGTCTGTTTACAACTTACAATAACACATACTA
Source organism: Pygocentrus nattereri (assembly GCF_015220715.1). Lineage (NCBI taxonomy): Eukaryota > Metazoa > Chordata > Actinopteri > Characiformes > Serrasalmidae > Pygocentrus > Pygocentrus nattereri. Next base: position 42,936,927 of record NC_051216.1, read on the forward strand.
AGTATAAGCAATAATGTCTGTTAGTGTGAGGCCTTCAAGTTGGGCCAGAAATGTCATAACTCAGTCAAAAACAGGGGGAAAAACGCATTAACAATAACGCAATTACTGATAGCATCACTATGGGATTCTAATATTATATGACTTCTATAATGTTTAACTCATTGTTGATTAAAAACATGACTGTTTGATTCCACCATCCGTTCTTAATTAATAGTTAATAGTTAATGTGACATTTAAGTCGGCCTAGATAGTTTCGGCCGAGATAGCACAAAGAAATGAGTCCTGATTGGACAGTTTTCCATCAGGTGTTTCAAGCATTAAACTCCTTTGATTCCATTAAAAACGAAACAGTGAAATAAGAACATTACTAAAACACTTGCAGCATTTAAATACAATAAGTATGATGATGCTATTCAATACAACTTTTTTTGTTGTTGTTTTTTATGTTTTTTTTTTTTTATTATTATTTCACAGAAATCATTCGACCTTCTCTGAATGCCTAGTAGACCCTGAGGTTTCCTCTCCCTTTGAACCCTAAACACATTATTCAGTTACTAACCTTAGAACTATGAATGATTCAGTATCAAGTATGAAATGAACATGTAAGTTAACATAGTTAGTGGAACTGACACGTCCTCATTGGACTTTAGGGTTTAAAAGTTTAACATAACTTTCATTTGGCCTCCTTATTGCCTTATGGATGCACTGCCTTCTTTTGTCCCTGCATGTCATTGCCTTATACAAATATCCAGTTTCTAAAATTATAGTCAAATAAACCGCACCCATCCCTGCCGACCGGACGTGGGGTTTTGGACCCAGTTGCACCCATCAGTCCCCGTGGGCGCGACGGCAGCTCATGAGAGAGTTGAGTTGTAGGTCACTGTGCTGTCGCAGCGCATCCGTCAAGCAGCTTTCCGCCTGGACAGCGCAGGACCAAGGCTTAGTTCAGAAGCAGGAGAGCGCAGGGAGGGCCTAGTCCAAGGCACTGTGGGTAGGGGAGCAGGGTCAGGTGACGTGGCAAACCGAGCCCTCCAGAGGATGACCCAGAGGAACTCTAGGTGTCGGAGCGGAAGAGAGTGCCGCGACTCCGGATGGCTGCCGTTTCTAACACAGCTGACGCGAACACACACGGGCTTGACGAGCACGGCCTTTGTGTCGGGTTAGCGACTTAGCCATAATGTTTTGTTGATAGATGGCTCCGTAGGCGACAGGCGGGGTTCATTGGGGGGTTAAAGATATTGGAGGGGAACTAAAGTGACAAGTCTAGTGGTAGTTTATATCTGTGTGGGTCTGTGCATGTCATATCATTCTCTAAGTAACGGCGCTTCTACTAGCCTTGAAACGCAATGTGGTTTTCTAGATTGCTTGTTTTGCATCTCGCTAGTTGTGTGTACACAGCAGAAAGGTCACAAGAACACAGCCTGGCTCTGAGCCCGACCTGAGTCATCCTGAGGAAGTGCGGCAGTGTAGTGCATGACGGGTAATGGAGTTCAGACAGAGGGTGCTCTCTAAATACGAACACCACAACAAAATCTGCTTTTATTTCATAGGAGTCCATCGCTGTAGCTTGCAGTGCTATTAAGACAACAAATGCACTGCACTGAATCTGCTCCCAGAACTCCGTGGCAGTTTAACACTGCTTGTAAGAAAGCAGCCCTTAGCCTTAGGCCGGCTTTGCAACTTCCATGCAACTTGTTGCATGCTGTGACTTTCCAGCAACTTCATTTCTTTGCAACTTGAGTAACATGAAGCATTTCCAAAGCAAAGTTGCACGCAACACATTGGATTACTCTAGTTAACCAAATTAGTTGCCATTATTTTTTGAGACACTATATTATTCTGCCTATTTAATGTCATTTAACATCCATGAGATGTTATTTGCATATTTAAAGTGTTTCTATGATTATGTATTTTTTCCAGCTGTCATTGCTGTTCTGACCAACGTTTCATGAAAACAGTTTCACAAAGTTTAGAAAGTTGCAGCTGAGTTTCAAATCAGTTGCAGGATGTTTCACAATATGAAGTTAAAGTACAACTTGTTTTGATTTTGTGAAGCCAGGAATACATACAGTTTAACGTATAACTCGTCTATCTGTCTGTCATTTGCCTGACAATTAGCCTTCATTTCTTTGTATTTTCAAAAATCTCTCCAGATGCATGAAAATACAAAAAGGATTCAAGCACTCACATGAGCAAGGGAGCCCAATAAGGGTCGACATTCAGTCAAAAAATCTCCAGAAAAGCATTGTGAGTGCACCGCAAAGCTGAAGCAGATATTTTCTAACAATATAACAAGGTCGTGTTACAAACTTCGGCTTGCAGACCATCGGATTTCCATAATTTGATATTTCACACAGATTCAAAGCCTGACTTCTGCCAGAAAATAAAAGCTTGCTTAATTATAAGAAAGTCTACAGCTTGTTGTTTCCATTGCCAAGGCTATGCCTCAGTCTCTGAAAAACGGACCTGGCTCTGAACAGGCAGGCGAGTTTTTTCTGCCTTTTTACTTTCATATTTGAATTATAGGATTAGGATTTTTCCAAATTTGACTTTGACTAACGATCAAGTCACATGTCTTTAGAACCATTGAGGTATTTTTAATATTTGCAATCAATTTGTTACCCAGCTTAAAAGAACCGAGCGCAGAACATTCTGATGCTTCCACACAGTTTAAGACAGTTTAATGGAAGAGCAAATCTGAATTTCATTTATTATAAAAACATGTTATTATCCCCACATTCTCAAATTGAGCCTACAAACCACACCACCTGTCAGCTTAATTTCAGATGATTCTGCGTACTCAATAAATGAAAACAGCAGCAAGCATGAAGCCAGTGCTTTTAAACCCACCTTTTCCCAACCACATGAAAAAGAAGTGTTTTCATCTTCAGCCTGCGGAGCATATACAAATACCTTTTCCCTAACTATTGTCACTTGGACGAGAGCACAAAACACAAAGAAAAACGTTTTCAAATACACCTGTGTACTTAGCTTAGCTTAGAACAGGAACATGCCGACTTGTACAAGTGATCAGAAGCACTAATATATTCATGTAATACTTCTCCTCAAACTAACTATCCATTTTATCAGGAACCCTGTACTTTGGTGGTCCTTTGCCGTTGATGGATGGGGTAGAAGGGGGCTGATACAATATGCAGCAACAGATAGGCAACAGTCAGTAACTGTAAACCTACAATGTGCACTTATGCAGTAGGTGTTTCCGATAAAATGGCAATGCGTGTTTCATAGTTTTCCCATTAAATGATACTTTTTTTTTTATCCCACAAACGGGGAAATTCCACCTCCGCATTTAACACATCCGTGAAGTGAAACACCATACACACACTAGTGAATGCACACGCACTAGGGGGCAGTGAGCACACTTGCCTGGAGCGGTGGGCAGCCCTATCCACAGTGCCCGGGGAGCAATTGGGGGTTAGGTGTCTTGCTCAAGGACACCTCAGTCACACTCAGTTCCCTAATTTCCAGCCCATGACTGCCCCCCTCAATGAGCTAAAACTCTCAATGAGAGTTTATTGTATAAACTCTCTGTAGATTTCCAATGTTCATAAATTAGGTTAATAAACTGTGTAAATCTGTGGCATTTTATTTAACAAAAATGAGTCATGTAGAACTTGAAGAGCTGACCTCTAAAGGAAATTTGGAGGTTTTACACCCATTTAAGAAAAAGAATTAAGGGTTTGAAATTTGGCACAATTTTTCCCATTTCACTGTTTTAGATCTCTTTTGGGTGAACCTTCACTTCAAACGAGTAGCATCTGGACAACAATGTGTGTGTGATTCTTTTTCCCTGCAACTGAGGACGATAAGCAGGTCAGTTGATGAATGAATGAATGAATGAATGAATGAATGAATGAATGAACTTTTAGCTGCTGCAACCCTCTTTGAATTATGATGCTTGTAGAAGAGACATTATAAAAACAGATTTGAAGCGTAGGTGCAGTAGATGATGCACTACTCATGCAATAGAAATGACCCCAGTTGTCCCGATGGTGGCGCTATTAAGTAACATTTTACATTTTGGCTCATATCTTCTGTACTGTGAGATCCAGAGGCAAAATTATTATTTTTCTCTGGAATATATTTGGTTTATTCTACATAACTACTTCACTGGGACTAGTTAGACAGTTCTGGCAAAATATATGAAACTTAAATCATTTAGAACTTTTTTGGTCAGTACTTTTTTCACTCACTTCAGGGTCTGAGCTGGAGGTGGCGGAGATGAAGATGCTGAGATTTTCGTTGGGAGTGACAAAGCTGGACAAGATTAGAAATGAGCAGATCAGAGGGACGGTGAAGGTGGAGCAGTTTGGAGATAAAGCCAGAGAGGCCAGGTTGAGATGGTTTGGACATGTGTTGAGGAGGAATAGTGGATATATTGGGCAAAGAATGTTGGAGATGGAGCTGCTGGGTAGAAGGAGAAGAGGTAGACCTCAGAGAAGGTTTATGGAGGAAGTGAAGGTGGACATGGAGATGGTTGGTGTGAAAGTAGAGGAGGCAGTGGATAGGGCAAGATGGAGGCAGATGATCCGCTGTGGTGACCCCTAAAGGGAGCAGCCGAAAGAAGAAGAAGAAGATTCACTCACTTCAGGGTAAGCTGTCAAACATCAAGCTTACAAACTCATATTTAGGGTAAATTCACTGCTGAAAAAGGTCAAAATTTGACTTAACAAGAATGTAAGGGTGAAAGAAACGAATCATAGTTAATAAAGGTTTAAGTAAAGTTTATTGAGTTTACTTTTACTGCATTGATACGCATAAACCCTGTATGCCTGTAAGTAACATTCAATGTGTATTGACAATTAACTCATGCCAAGAATATATTTGTGGTACAGATCTGGATTTTGAAGAGTGATAATCTAGGAAAAGTTTATTCGTGCAATATAATATCAGTGTACTATTTATGTAGCCGTTTCACACAGCAGAAGATTTTGTAGATATTACATTCACACTTACAGAGAGGCTGAGTGTTGAGCATGGACCAGTCAGAGCCTGTAATTGCCAGAGGCGACAGGCCACTGCGGGGCCCATGACAAGCTTTGCTCCAAAAGCTGTTTTTTTATCTCAGCTCCCAAATCATCAATTAGCCAGCCTGACAGACACACAAGTGGTATTTTCCTCCCTTTAGGGAAATGTGTGTCAGGGGTGGCATTATCTCAGCATTGCCCTGGCACCTGATAGGCTTGCACTGGCCTTGCATGCAAGATTTCCTCCGTAGTCCGTATCGTCAAAGCAACATGTCACGCAAGGAATTGCATTTACTCGCGAGCGACATTGGTCTGTTATGCACATTTTCATCATAACTGCATCATTCAGTCTTCAGTTACACAGGCATTTAATTCAGCCTGAGAATGATGACGGTTCTCCTTAATGACATGAAATTCTTCTTCTGAGGTTCCTCTGAAGTCTGTGTGTGGCAGACACAGAAACCAGAGGAGAAAATGAGCTTTCATTTCAAGAATTTATACTTCATGTCTCTATTTCTAGCAGCAAATAACTAGAATCGACTTTATTTAGGCTTGGGCAGTCTTGTGTCTGTCGTGTGTCTCAAATGGTAAATTGATGGGAATGAAAGAAAGAAATATCTCCACATATGTAACTTGAGAAAATCAAGACTTGTTAGGTAGCAAAGAAAAAAAGTTTTCTCATGGAAACACTAAAGGATACAATGTTTAAATGTTTTTTCAAGAAAAAAAGGAAAAACTTTACAAGGGCATAAGGAAGAAACTCTTGAATTAGTTTGCAGTTTGTGTTGAAAAACACCAGGATATGCCGTCAGGTCATCAGTTGAAAGATTTGTTAGTCTTTCGGTGCCACAATTTTTAAGTGTATGATAATCTCTCAAAGCAATTCATCAGGTATCACCCTATATAATATATATTGCTCTGTAAACAATGAGAATAACCAAGTCTCAAAGGAAAAAAAAACAAAGAGCATGAAACAACCACTGAGTGGAACCGAGACTCAACAGCATAAGAAAGAAGACTCAAAGGAGGAAACTCCCCAAGAAAATAAAGAAAAACCACTGAAGGAAACTATCACTCAATAGGATCAAACTAGCTGAGAAGATCAGGAAGAATCACTGAGAAGAACCTCGACTCAAAAGAGGAAACTACTTAAAAGCATGAGGAAGAACCACTGAGAGGAACCAAGAAAACAAGAAGGTACTGAGAGCACTGAAAAGAAAACACTAGAATATGCCTTTAAACCATCCACTGAATGATTCCTTAGTGGGCCAAAGTATTTGGTATTGCTGGTAGGTGTTTATTCCTTATGCTCTTAGGAAGTATCTCAATGTGAGTGTTGGTTGTTCTCAGTGGGTCTTCTTTGACCCCTTATGGAGTTTTTTCTTGTTAGTTTTGGTTCCTCTTAGTGGCTTTTCCTCAGGTTCTTAGGAAGGTTGTCCTGTCTTCTTGAGGCTCTTAAGGAGCTTCTCCTTTTGAATCTTGGTTCTTCTCAGTGGGCCTTTCTTGTACTCCTGCGGAGTTTCTCCTTTTGAGAGTTGCTTCCTCTTAGTGGGGTCTTCCTTGTGCTCCTGTAGAGTTGTTCCTTTTGAGTGTTGCTTCTTCTCAGTGGGTCTTCCTTGTGCTCTTAAGGAGCTTTTCCTTTGGAATCTTAGTTCCTTTTAGTGTTTCTTCCTCAGGCTCTTGACTGTCCTCCTTGCTCCTTGAGTTGCTCCTTTTAAACCTTGGTTCCCCTTAGATGGTTGTCCTCATGGTCATGGAACATTTCCTTTTGAATCTTGGTTATTCTCAGTGGTTATTCTCATTTTTAGTCTTAGTTCCTGTCATTGGGTCTTCCTTATGTTCTTAGGGAGGCCTTCCTTGGCTCTTCTCAGTGCGTCTTCCTCAGGTGTCATGATTGGCCCCTCCCAGTCTACTCATGTGCTTGTGTTTACCTTTGTCCTGTCCATGTGCTCGTGTTTGCTTCCAGGTCTTCCATGTGCGTTTTGTTTTGTTTTTTCTGTCCTGCCCCCTTGTTTGGTTACTCCACCCCTGATCGTTCCCACCTGTGCTTCCACCTGTGTGTTGTGATCGCTTATTAGCCCTCGTGTATATAAGCCCTGTGTTTGCCTTGGTCTGTGTTGGTCTTTGTTGTTTATTGTTGTTTGAACTGTTTGGATGTACTGTTTTTATGCTCGTGCTGTTTGGTTTGTTTGGTCCGTTTCTCCATTGTAGATTTCAGTCTGTATTTATTGTGTCATGTCTGACCCATATTCCCTCCATGTTGGTTACATGAACCTGGACTATGACCCTGGATTTGCCCATAATAAAAGTCGCTTATCTCAGCGTATGTGACCGCCTCCTCACGCCACGTCACATCAGGGAGCTTTTACTTTTAATTCTTTGTTTCTCTGAGCATTTCTTATGCTCTTGAATCTCCTTCATGCTCTTAGGGAGCTTCTACCTTTGAATCCTGGTTCCTCTCCGTAGATACTCCTAATGTTTTAGGAAGGTTCTCAATGCCTCTATGTAATGCTTGTAGGACGCCCTTCATTTTGATTTTTCCTTTTTCTGAGTATTTCTTTCCTATGCTCTTGAAACTGTCACCCTTGGTGACTCTTAATAAGGGAGCTTCACCCACATGTCTGGAAAGATGCCTTGTAGAACCGAGTATAAAAATAAAGCTGAGTTGAATTATTATGGGAAGAACACAGATCTTTAGATAAACCTGACTTGTTCAGATGACAATAAATGTCAATTTTATGCAAAAAAAAAATTGAACATAGCTAAACTTGACCAACAGGACACAGGGTTCAAGAGCCTTCTGGCTTTGGTAAAGGGTGACATGTATGTTACAATCTTGAGGTATGAGCTATATTTTATGTCACTGTGAATATGCACCCACTTTTGATTTAAGTGAAGAACTTTAACTCAATTACTATACAAGCATTTGCTCATAATTTACAGTTTAGCACAAAGAAGCAGTCTATTGAAGTGGAGGAAATTAGTCAGCATGTGCACACTTCCAATTACAGACAACATTACCCGGAATATTTGGTCAAATCCACCAAACGAGACATGACAATTTTTAAAATGAGAACTAGCGTGTCTCTTCAAACTAAGTAAATCTAATTCCTGCTTATTTGTATGGTAATAAGTTTACCGAGAAGCCTGATTATGTTTCTGTTCTGTTTCATTACTGTCATAAAGTTGTGTACAAGAGGATCTGGATACCATTTTTAACCTTGCCTGACTGTCTGGAATTTCATTACGTTTCCCTTTATTACACTCCCGGTGGTGAAGTTGCCATAAATAATGCTAAATATGTTTGTTCTGTATGTGAGGCAGGCCCTGCAAATTGAGACTTAAGTTAACCGAGATTATACTTTGAAATCAAATACGTCACATTAATAGATTTTAACTTCTCTACTGGATAATCAGAAAATGTGGGCTGGTAAGTAGCCATCAAATTTATGTCAAACCCCATAGGGCAGTGATTCCAGAGGCTTGAATTAAGTTGTCAGTTAAATGACTTTTCCTAGCAAAGTCAGTGGAGGTTAGCGGAGGGACGGGGTACAAACCTCGCTCCTGCTCTCAATTCCAAACACAGACAAAATAAACACAATTATGACTTAGCTCACGTTGTGTAAAATTGAATTGACTATATTTGGTAATTCAGTCAAAGAGCTTTCACTGTAATTTACGCAGTGTAGGGCTGAATTTGTTTTGACTAAGCTTTAATCAGCCTGTAGTCTGTGAGCAGAATGGCTGAATCAGTGTCCCCGATTTTTCCAGCGCGGACGTTCATAGTTTCCATATTCCGTCCACAGAGGCTTCCAGGAAAGTGCCTGGTGTTTAGTGAGTGGATCCTTTTACAGTTCACATTAATGAGGGATCCTTCCCTATAAAAGCACACACACAAACATACATCCACACACTTCACACCTCATCACCTCATACATAATATTAATACTACCACTATTACTACTACTACTAACATAGTAGTAATAATAATAATAATAATAATAATAAGAGTCTATAGATAATATTCTAAATACATACATGTATTTCATGTATGTACTTGAGTAATAATATATTTCATTGATTATGTACATTATATGTGTGCATGTGTAGTATGCCCCATATATATATATATATATATATATATATATATATATATATATATATATATATATATATATATATATGGTTCTGGTTCCATTACTTACATCTTGGAGATACAAGGAAGTCAACATAATAATTCATTCATCCCACTGCCCATGACATCATATGTCATACTTCATTCATCACACCAAAGTCGTTATGAAGTCAAAGTCATAATTCATTCATGCCATCTAAAAGCCATAATGATGTGTTAAACAGTCATTATTCATCCATCCTACTGAAGGCCACTTATGACATCATAAACAGTCATAATTCATTCATCCTATCGAAATCCACTTAAGATATCATAAATAGCCCTGATTTATTCTCCCTGCTAAAGTCCACTTATGACATCATAAACAGCCCTGATTCATTCTCCCTGCTAAAGTCCACTTATGACATCATAAACAGCCCTGATTTATTCTCCCTACTGAAGTAAATGTATGTCATAAACAGACGTAATTTAATTATGCTACGTAAGACCAATTATGATCTCATAAACAGTCATAATTCATTCATCTTACCAAAGTTCATTTATTAAGTCATAAAAAGGCATAATTCATTTGTCCCACTGAGGTCCATGCATGATGTCATTGTCATAATGTAGTCACCCTATTGGAAGTTCACTTCATAAACAGTCAATTCATTTGATACTGTTTACAGGACAATTTATGATCTCCTAAACGGTCATAATTAATTTTTACATGACAATTTTCCAGCTCTGTTTATCCCGTAGAATTAAATAGGCTATTTTAGTTACTTTTCCTCTAATTCTGATATATGTAAATGAGCTTTGCTCTGACCGGCTACCCAATACTGTGCCTAGGTGAAATATAGTCCAGGGTGAAAGACTGCTTGTAACTTCAACATACAGGGGTGGAGCTAGACTGCTGTAGGCTGAATGTAGTATATGTAAATTAATTGCTTTTTTGTGACATCATAAAAACAAGGAATTCCATGGGTTGTTTTTACATATTGCTTTTCATATGGAAAGTATGGACTGGGTAGTGAATGAGTGGCTTCTGAAACATTCATAATGTTCACATCAACAACAATACATCGACTTTTTAATGTATTTTTTTGTAAAAGAGTGGTTGGTAACACTTTCTGTGAATGTCACATTTGTAAGCATCTATACACACATTCATAACATGTTATAATGCATGCAAAGGTATTATAAGCATGGTTATAAATATTTATAAAAATGAATTACAGTGAATAACACTTAATAGCCATGTTTATTATATACTATGAATTGCCAACATAATGCATTGTAAGTAGCATTAATGACATGTTATACTTGATAGTAGAGTGTTGTCATTGTAATTTGTTCCCTCACTGGTTCTAACATCAAGAGCTAGAACCCTTCACTCTGTAACACTACACATCACTACACTACAGTAATGCTAATTTCTTCTAGCATTCCAAGGGATATGCAGTTTTAAGTGAGTGCCAGGCTAACGGTGGTGTACATTAACAGTGGTGTACTTTGAGTTTCCCACATTGGGTAAAACACTGATGGCATCACTAGTTTAAAATCTGATATTTGAAGCCTGTAATGTGTTTAATTGTGTATGTTTTAGTGTTTCAGTATATTCTTCAGTAAATACTTCAACTTGAAGCCTCACTCTTAACACTGGGGGCTTTAGTACAGTACGCTTCACTTTACTTAGAGCGGACCAATATAACCTGGAATTTGTTATGAACAGTGCTCATAATGCATTATGTTAAGAATACATAATGCATGATAAGCATGGCTATAATGAGTAATGTACTTTTGTAAATATTTATAGCCATGGTTATGATGCCTTATAACATTATAAGCATTATAACACATGATGAAAGTGTTTATAGATGCTTACAAACGTGGCATTAATAGAAAGTGTTACCGAGTGGTTTTCCATGTAATGGGCCCTTTAAAGAATACAGCAGTAGAGCTCCCTCCAGCATTAATCATGTTTGCAGTGAAGAAGGCCCAGCTCTAAGTACAATTCATTTACGGGATGAGCACAATTGTGGTCTATCCTTTCCTTCCTCCTGCCCATGTGCCAAAGTCAGACTATAAAACCATTCAGCCATTTTGCTGCTGTGATGGATGGAGAGTCATTTGATGGCTTCAGAAGAGACCGGAGCCCGTTAAAAGCTTGCGGGATTGATTGGTGGCGGTGCGCAAGTCGGAGATTAGATTGAGATAAGAGGAGTGGGCCATTAAAACGCAGGGTGTTAGGAGAAACCGAATGAGAAAAAAGAAAAACGAGCTTGATTTAACGTCACTCGGGCCTCTCGTGAACCGCAATAATGGCTGCGATGTTGATCTTTCATTACCATCTATTTATCTGTTTGTTTATCTGCAGAACGCAGCAGGCAACTCAGCATAAATGTCATTTGAATTTAATCAGAGGACGAGTCCTGACTCATTTCATTGGCCAGACGGAGAGAGAGAGAGAGAGAGAGAGAGAGAGAGAGAGAGAGAGAGAGAGAGACGACTGATATGACATCTAAGATAAATATGTGAACATTGCTAAGGTCAGCCACAGGAAATTCAAAACTGTCTTAATCATTCATAACAGGGTTCAGAGCCTGAAAACGCCTCCAGATGACAACCTGAGGTCACTGAGAACATCCGTTTACCTTTTTCCCATTCACTACAGATTGTGTTGTTCATGTATTCATTTCATAACACATCCAATGTCCTTTGCCTCGGCGTGGTTAAAGGGGAATTCCACTGGTGTTCCAAAATGTCTTGATAATTCCGTAGTTGTGATGTAAACACAGCCAGTCAAAGTGGTTTTGCTGTGAAATGCTCCACTGTAGAGAAACGTACAAACTTAGATGTCTTTATAGTGGTGGTGATAGGAACCAGGGGACACAGTGTCTACAGCACAAATATAGCCATTGTATTCACTATGAAAAAAACACCCGTGAACCTACACGTGTCTTGTAAGTGTTTATATGTAATATTTATAGGAGTGAAATAGCAATAAAACAGATTTTTTATTTTTGGAGGGGGGGCTATTTTGTCAGTCTTGCATGTATCCCCCTGCCATGAACGTTTATAAAATATTTTTTAGGTAAATTATTCTTAAAGCATTTTAAAACAATATTTCAGGCATCACATAACACATTTGTAACCATTTCTTGTAATAACTGTACCTGTAAAATGTCATAATGAAAAACATTCATTGCTGAGAGGTATACATGGTGTCATCAGGCAATATAGCCCCCAAAGACGATTCTACTATTTTATCATCTTCGACATTGCATAGAGCGATCAGGCCTAACATTAAGACCACCTCCTTGTTTCTACGCTCATTGTCCATTTTATCAGCTCCACTTACTGTATAGGGTCACTTTGTAGTTCTACAGTTACAGACTGTAGTCCATCTGTTTCTCTGATACTCTGTTACCCTGTTCTTCAGAGGTCAGGACCCCCATGGACCCTCACAGAGTAGGTGCTATTTGAGTGGTGGATCATTCTCAGCACTGCAGTAACAACAGTTCAGTATCAGTAGCATCTGCATTCTGGTTGGAGGGGAGAGGGATAGGAGGTGAGGCCTTGCTAGGCCCATGTAGAGCAGCCTAATGTGGCTGTGTAAGATCTCATCATAATTCACTCCACCTTGTGTTTTATTCTGTCCCCAGTGACAACAAACCAACATACCCCTAGCAAGACGAAGGCGTGAGGCAATTGCCTATTCCCTTTAGCTACCACGGGCTAAGTCTAAATCAATGTCAGCATTGAAAATGCTGGAATATTCCTTTAATGTTTCTTACCTGCAAAAATAGTGTAACCTTCACTTTTCGTCCATTCCTTAATAGAATTCTTTACCTAGCATGCCTTAATATAGCATGCCTCTGTAAAGTCTATACAAAAGCTACAGTACATTGAGAGTCCTCACCCATACTAAGCGTTCAGCTCACACCACCCCCCTTCTCTTTCAGCTATGCTGGCTATCGGTCCCGTCCCGTATAAAGTTTAAAAATTTACTACTCACTTTCAAAGCCTTGCATAACCTTCCTCCCCCCTACCTTAGAGAACTGCTGACCTCATACACTCCCTCTCGCTCTCTCAGGTCTTCTAGCAATAACTTACTTGCTGTTCCACGCACCAGATTCTCAACTTTGGGAGAGAGGTCCTTCATGGCCCCCAAACTCTGGAATTCTCTTCATCAATCCCTCTGGGACTGCTCTTCTTTTTCTTCTTTCAAATCTGACTTAAAGACTTTTCTCTATAATTCACATTTTTCTACGTCCTCCACTGTTTTCTGAGACCTTGGGTTTGTGAAAGGCGCTATATCAATGTAACTTATTATTCTTATTATTAATAGATTAAAAACCCATACAATTATAGAACGTCTAATTATAGAACGGATCATTAAGTGTTATATAAAAAATCATGTCTATATACCTTCGTCACTCTATCTAGCACTCATTTCATTCTTCCATGTTTCCTTCGTTCATTCTCTGAGCTGATCTCATCACAATAAGATGCTACTCTGGTAAATTTGAATGCTCCACCACTCTCCAGGATACATTAAATAGGGATGTGGAGCCGATGCAGGAATTTCTTTATGGATTAAGCATTGGCTGTCTAGACCAGCACACTTCCATCAAAGCGTTCACTTCTAGGATTTTATACATAATTTTATGCATTAAATCCTACAGCAATATAGTGATATACCATTAGAAAGCTTAAGATCTCGATATCGGTTCCCAGCCATTCTATGATCCATTATTTACAGCAGTAATGATTGTCTCATTTGCCACATAATGAGCAATATGAGCAAATGCTAGCAAATCCGTGGGTCCTAATCCAAAACACGTGGTCTTGGTATCATGGTAAGAGTCAGAGATCAGTTAAGAAATGAACCCATCCATTCTAGCCTCTGTTACTCTGTGTCTGTAATGCATACAATTATTCTGTTTGGTGAAAAAACCTGAGAGTTTTACCATTCAAATGAGATCATAGTCCATCATATGTTGGAACAGCACTCCTTTTACTTTGGGTATGTTGTTTCAAGCAAAAATGGGGTAACAGTTAAAAGCCCAACTCAGTTATGAGCCTTTGGTTTGTCGTATTTTTGTCTAAAACCACCATGTAAATACTCTTCGAGTCTATTTTTGGTCACTTACCACAAGCATCACTCCACAAGAAGAACACATACATACAAACGTCAAATCAGGAAAAAAAGCTGTGAAATGCAAATAAAACAGAAAGCAATGTAAGTTCATTTTGACTTTAAATGAAATCAGTGTGACTATGTGCTGATTTAGCATAATTCATTTTTGAAAATATACGCACATTCTGAAATGAATTGATGTCTGCAAAGTTGGAACATGGACTAGGAACACTGTAATATGTTCAAAAAAAACATCTGAAACTGGTTAACCAATCGTGCTTGGGTATGGAACCCATCCACGCCTAACCATCAGGAGATAGATTCCGTGTCTGATGTCTGGTCATGTCCGTGGTCAGGAGTCCAAGACTCCATAAGCGGCCTACCTACAGTCTGGGTGGGTAGGATGTGCCTCCTGCTCCCCCATCTATTAGTATGATGGAAGCCAATGTCAGTTGATGTAACAGAATTGGCAGTTAGTGTTCTCCTCCAAGCTTGGCGAGAAAACTGACTAAAGTAAAAAAAATAAATAAATAACAAATTCACACATCCTTAACTATACTGACGAAGCTGCACGTGAGCATTGTGTAAATCTCCACGTTTTGAGTGGGTATGCTTGACAGAACAGCGTGTATACAGTTGTATATAAAAGTTCGGGCATCCTTGCTCAAATGAAATATTTTTCTTGGTTTTTGGAGTGAACATAAGTGACCGCCTCCTCTACAGAGAACTTATTTCTGCACATTTTAATTCTGATTATGTGCTGAATGTAACATATTGGTGAAAAGACTAAGGCAATGCCACATTTTAGATTTTCTATTCAATTTTTTTTACCAATGTGCATGTGAAAAAATAGATAATGTGCGCTAAAATATGAAGGAAAAAAGCTGTATTTATGCTTCTTTCCTGTAGAGGATTATTGTTGAATTATGGTCTCTTTTATTTTCACATATGTACAAAACGTCATTTAACCAGGGCTACTCAAACTTTTGCATTTGACTGTGTATCAATATATCAGTAAGTAAATACCTCTAAAAACAATCATACCATTGTGCCTCAGGGGGATTTTTTTCCATGTCTCTCTCTCTCTCTCTCTCTACCTCTCTCTCATCTCTCTATCTGTTGACCTTGTACTTCATTAGCTTGATGCAGTGTGCAAACAACGGCCTGCAAGCTTTAGATCACCTCATTATTAGTATCTCCCTGTGTGAGGTAAACAACCACTTCGATGCGTCTGTTCCTAACCGGTGAGTCAACACTGGAGAGGAACTTTGGCAAAATGTCACTGCATATCACCTGACTACATCGAGCAGTGGGTGTTCAACGGGTGCCTTAAGAACAGCTACTGTACTCTGTTTGCACTCATGTTAATAGCTTGTTTCTGGAGGGCACCACATAATGGTTTCAGGGAATCGACTTCCAAAGCGGAGCATGGCAAAAACAAACCGAAGGTGTTCCCTTCAGCAAAGGCAAATAGGTCAAGGAAAGAGTGGAGGAAAACCTGATGTGGGATAAATGTAACACGGACCTTTTTGTACAGATGAATTTTGAACATGCTTTTGATTATTTTCTCGTGTTCCCATAGCAACATCAACTTGCACATTTTAACAGTGATCTGACAAATATTGACTTGTACCATAAAGTAACTTATAATTCAGTGATTAAAAACAATGTTTGTCCAGAATCATTAACTTGATGAATAGTCTTTTTTTTTCTAATCAAATGAACAATAAACAGAAATGGAAATGATCATAGCTGGTAATGAAGCAGAGAGAAGTTTTAAATTGGTTAGGAAGTTTGGCTCCACAATCAAAAGATGAAATTAAAAACCTTTGCGTAATTTTAGGCTCCACATTAACTTTTAAATCGCACATTGATAATGTCGCAAAAACAGGATTCTATCATACAGGAAATATAACTGCAGGATGCTGGGAAGCTGACCCGTGCTTTTGTTTTTTGTGACTAGACTGTAATGCGCTATTTACCTGGTCACCTACAACAACAACTACAATTGACAGACTACAGCTTGTGAGAAGTCGGCTCACCTCAAAATGATAACTCATTACATGGCTTTCCTTGAGTCGACTCAACTTGTGGACACAAGAGTTCACCCAACTCAAACTTTTTAGTTGAGTCAAAAGGGATGTTGTGCAGAATGGAAATAAAAATAACATACAACAATTTGCAAATCATGTAAACCATACTTTTAAAAGAAAATACCACAAAGACAATTTATCAAATGTTGAAACCGGGAAGTTTTATTGTTTCTTGAAAAATATATGCCCTTTTTGAATTTGAAAAAACAGCATTACCTTCATTATTAATCATCCAGCATTAACGGTGCCTTCACAGATGTGCACATCACCCATGCTATTTACTAAATCACCCCTATACCATCATGAATACTGCACTAATAACAAGCTGAGTGGTCTTTATCCCGGAGGACACAGCACCCCAGAACAATTTTCCGCTTCACCTCAGCCCATTTTAAATGAGATTGGGCCCAGAGAAGGTGGCAGCATTTTTCGGATTCCTGTTTCTATATTGTTTCTTTTTTGTATTTTAGAGTTTTAACTTGCATTTGTGCATGCAGTGATAAACTTTTCACAGACAGTGGATTTCAGAAGAGTACCTGAGCCCATGCAATGCTTTTCTCTACAGAATCATGTTACACAACTTTACCAGCCTTTTGTTGCACCGTTCCAACTTGATGGCTGTAATAAAGCACCGCAGCATATAAATAAGTCACGATGACAGCCAGACTAAAGTACAGCCAAAGTAAACAAAGAAAAAAGAATGAATCAGACGTTACTGTCATATATGCTATAGGGCACCTTGGGAGAGCAGGAATTCAGGTTCAAGTCCCAGTTGTGCACTGAATTGCCTTTGGGGAAAAAAGGTCTTGAAAATGACTTACAAATGGAATGTATGAAAATGTGGTCAACAGGTTCAATAGTGTCACTTTCTGCCTTATCACTGTGGGATTTGCTGTCCAGCTAGGCATCATATACACCTATCACGCTCCCAGCCAGGCCATACTGTAATGTAATAGGCGAAAAAAAGACTAACGTTGCTCCTCAAGACTCTAATGGCAAGCACAAAATATCAAAAATTGAGACGTCCCTTTGGGTGGTAGACTAATTTTTCAAAGCACTGGCTGACAGTTGAAAATGCAAATCATATCATGAGAGCAGATTGCAAAATTGGTGTGGGAGTTGGAGAGAAAAAGAGTTGCCCAATGATATGAGCAGAATTAGTGCATTTGCATAAAACTGTGATATGATAGCATAGGCCATGCTGCTCCTACGTGAAGTATTCTAAGCTCTGAAAGGCTCTGGACTAAGGTGACGACAATGTCATCAAAGGTACTGATTACAAGAAAAGTGGATGTGTTGTTTATTTAACAACAAAAGCACTGTTTGATGTTCTTTGATGTTCAAATTCTGCACATATCCTTTCCAGATACATATTCAGGAAATTCCAGGAAATTGTTTGATTAATCTGATTAATGGTAAGATGAAATGATTAATAAGTTGATTAATTAGATGGTGAGTAGTCCCTACACTGGAGGAGGTGCAAAGCATTTGGTTATGCTAAACAAGAGACCTATCACACATTAGAATTCAGCAATCACATTTGTGGCTGAGGCATGCATAGATCAGTTATCAAGATAAACAGAGCCCAGAGTACAATGATACAACATTTCATATACAAACACCAACACATCCCAGTACTTTTTGCTCTCATACGTGTGCAAAAAGTAACCTCTGAAGTGGACAGCAGGAGAAGGTTACCTGTCTGAATGCATAGTGTCAGCTGTAAAGTTTGGTGGAGGAGGGATAATGGGTCCGTTTTCCATTGTTTTTGCTTCTTCTTTTCAGTAAAAATAAAGCTTGCTTATAGTGCTACAACCTAAAATGATATTCTAGTCAATGCTTCTGTATGCATCTGACCTTGTGGTAGCAGTTTTGTGAAGATCTATCTTGTTTCAGCAAAGTAAGACCCATAAAGAAATAGCTTACTACGTTTGGTGTGGAAGAACTTACCTTCAACTAGCACCTGTGGATCTGATGTTAATGTGTCCACATACTTTGGCCAAGAAGTTCATACCATCACACAATCTCAAAAAAAGTAACTCTTTGGATACAGTCTACCTAATTCTGTAAAGCTGTTTTACCTTCTTTTGTAAATTTGGAGGTTTTAGAGATGAGGTTTTGTTCCAACAGAGACAATTTTTCTACTGTCACTTCAGATCAAAATTTCTAACAATTGAATACATTTATTCCAAACCAGAAAAAAGACACTGAATTAATAAAAACTGAGGATTCTGCAAAGGATATCAAAGCTTGGGTAATTAATTTACTTCTATTTAATTCAGATGAGACAGAAGTGCTTTTACTTGGTCCAAAGGCTACTAAAAGCAAGCTTTCAGATTATATGTCAAAATTCAATGCCTTTTCAGTTGCATCGAGTTTGGCTATGGAAGGCCTTGGCTTCACTGTTAACTCTAATCTCTCATTTTATTATATGGGTAACTACTAAAACAGCTATTTTCAAACTATGACTAATTTCTGAAATATGCAGTGACCCTAATTCACATGTTGATCATCTCTGGATAAAGGCTGGCGGTCTGGATGTTCAAATAGCTGCTTAAACAAGCAGGCAGAGTACTTACTAGATATAGAAAGGGTGAATTTATTAGCCTTACTTAATCCCTAGCATGAAAGCTTTATAACACACTTCTATAACCTAAGAATAGTTCAACCAGTTTGTACTGAGGTTCCTGTAGTTATTGAATAATAAGCCTCAGTATGTAATAAGTGCCCTGAGATGAACTGGTTACCTGACTAGGGTGTTTCCTGCTTTCTGCCCAGTGACTGCTGGGATAAGCTCCAGCTCCCCCTGCAAACCAGAAGGATAAGCCACTGAGAAAATGTGTAGAAAATATAGTAAGCCTGGAATTTTAAGGAGTTCATGAAAACAAAGCTTAAATCCTGAATTATGATTTTGATGGCAAGTATTGCTTGAGCTTTTCTCCTCTGTACACTCACTAATATGTCTGCTGCCATTGACTCCCAACAACTTGCATTTGAGATAATTTACACCTGGATTTATGGGACAGAAAAAAAAAACCATGCAAATCTTGGCAACCACCAATTTGTGCAAACTGTAGTAAGTCATAAGGAAAATGCATTTCCAATATCTCCACCCATTTTCTATGCAATTCCCCAACATTTTGTGCAATCATCCCTCAAATGCATATGTATGAGGGAGAAAATGCAATTTAGTGGTTCCATGAAGGCTCATTGAGGCTTGTGTGCTAGTTTCACACATAACACATGGAAATGCATCCTATTTGTGGCATAAAAGGCCTAGTACATCTGGCCCCTCAGTATGTTTGATCTTGCGTTCAGATTTCTGATAATGTCCCAGGCTGCCCTCACGTCTGTCTTCTACGTTTTCTCTTTTGCCAAAGATTCCAAAGGTTGTTGTTGGGGTAGGAGAGTCAAGGGGCACTTTCTGTTGCTGGGGTAGTGCAGCACACTGTAAAACAGGCTAATGTTAATAGAAATTTTAAATTCTTTTGCAGGCTGGATGGGATTGTGTTGGGGGCCTGATCTGGCCTGTGGGCCTTGTGTTTGACACATGGGGTCTAGTTGGTAAACCATTCAGTTAAGTGATACTGCTTTAATCCCACAAACAGGGAAATTCCCCCTCCACATTTAACCCATCCTTGAAGTGAAACACCACATACACACTAGGGGGCAGTGAGCCCACTTACCCAGAGCGGTGGGCAGCCCTATCCACGACACTCAGGGAGCAATTAGGGGTTAGGTGTCTTGCTCAAGGACACCCCAGTCATGGACTGTCGGCACTGGGGATCGAACCGGCGACCTTCCGGTCACAGGGCCAGTTCCCTAACCTCCAGCCCACGACTGCCCCATTAGTGACATGCCCATTATAATAAAATGTATTAGCATATACTGTCCGTGCTTTTTGTTTGCTTCTATGTTGTCTATCACTGTGTAAAAGATGCATGAAGCTGCCTTTACTGCTGTTGCTCAGTGATTTTAAAGGGTTAATCCATTTGCCTATTTTGTGTGCTGATAACTTCAGATCAAAAGGCAGTGTTTTAGCTGTGAGTCATTTACAAGTGTGTAGTGTTATAAATTTTCATAAATTAGTAGTTCCTTACACTTTTAATATGAATTAATGTTAATTTTTTATTATATACTGTAACCTGGAGTGGCAATTGCTAAATCAAAATACACAAAACATCCAGCAGTAAAATATAGGCAGTAGACATAGAACTATTGAATACTGACATGAATACTTATAACATTCAGAATTTAAATGTCTCCAGGAGCTCTGTCTTTTACACCTACCTATTTGCTTGAAATGCAGACTTTAAGTACTGAGCTGCTGAGCAAATGTTAGGCGTATATTGGATGGATATAATGTTATGAACTGTTAGAATTGAAGTAGTGCCTGGCTTGGAAGTTTGGTTTAGGGAAAACATCAATTGGTGTATTGGCCATTATTTGGAGATTCTTCCAGAATCCAAAAAAGCACACTTGCACATCTCATCTACAAAACTAAACCAAAATGAGCTGAAAGGTTCTTTTTAGCGTAAAAGTGGTTCTTTATTGGCATCAAACATCCATGTTTAAAATCTTCTATCACCAATAATTCTAACTTGGATTATGATGGATGACATCCAGGATTGCAGGGTCAGGTGCAGACTCATCTGGTCAGTGTGATGAGAACTCTAACACAGATGCGTGATGCTGTATATCCATATGTGCACTCCGCTTCATACGATCATCCACATGTGATCTCAGTAGAACTGCATGGGCTGGCAAGCACGGCTCTCACACTGCACCCTACACATTATGTCACACAGGATTCATCACATTACGAAGAATAGCTCAGGCTGGGATGTTTTTGCATGCATAATGTGACAGTTATCTGCATTTGTTCATCAAGTACTTAAGCCCAATTTAAAAGCCAATGAGTTTGCTGCAGCATCAATAGTTTTTTCAGCCAGGCCTGACAAGGCCTATTTGCTCCCTGCCTTTTTTTCCCCCATTCGTTCTCCCTTGTTTTGCATTACTTCATGGCTTATATTATCTGCCTTTCAGAGAAAGTGCTTTAGTGGACAAAGTGTGAAGCACTTTCATCTTAAATCTTGACTTTAAAAGCGCAGTTTGAAGAACTGAACTGGAAATGAACGCTTTTCTGCCAGGAACTAAAAGGAAAACATAATTTTCTGCAAAATATCTGCTCCATTCATTCGAAATTTCTATTAATAACTTGAGACAGTGTGTTATTCATGTCCCAGCTCCCAAATATATCAGGATCAATGTTGTGTCTTGGGTGATTTTCTTTAATGTATACAATGTATATAAGCATCTCGAGCGCTGACTGAAGGTTGTAACTATCTAACTAGCTATGCTCTACTGTTTCCAGCCTTTTTGCCCACCATCACTACACAGTTCATGAGTGAACCAAAGTACATTAAGTTCATTATAAATGTTTTCTCAATAGAAACCTAATTACAGTATGTTGAAATGTGCATTTGATAACCTGTTGTTGCTGTCAAAGCTCTGCACTTGTTCAGCTTTTTAAGCATCTATTAGAATTTTGACCCATGTCTGATGGGGTTTTGGGCCAGATTGAGGTTCATTTTTCCTAATTTCCTAATTTGTTTGTGAACGCTCATTAATAAACAAGTGGGGTCATTTCCAGGAGAACATTTTAAGTCATTAAGTTTATATGTATGTATAGTAGATAGGGTTACACCAGTTTTTGAACAGAAAAATGTTTGGCAGAAAGGGACCAAAAACGATTAAACATAAACAAGACCTAAAACTCCTGACCCCAAAAGATTATAGCATAGAGTTCAAATACTTTAGTTTGTCATGAAATGTCGTGAAAAAGTTTGCCATGGCTCTCCCGCACCAGTCAGTTCAACTGTGTTCAAACAGTTTGAGCTGAAGCAGATCAACAGTAACGATGGAACTGTTTCTGTTGGGCAAGTAATTGTTATCACTGTTCATGTCCAGTACCAAGAGGGGGTACAAGACCCAAGAACTTTCCAGTACAGGTTTGATACTTCTTGTCAACATGATATGCTGACAACAGCAAAACAATAGAAAGGCCAATCCCAACGAGAGTGCTGGTACCATCTGTAGACACAGTTTTTCAAATGAAAAAATTCATAACCAATGCAAAGTCCAAGGGAAATAAATAATGGAAGCCATTGCCTTGGATGGCCAACCATTCTCTGTTCTTGAAGATGCTGGAATTCGGCTGGAATTACTTATTAAGGAAAAAATGTGGCCTTTTTATTTTTTTTTTTTGGACTTTAATCAACTGAAGAATTGTAATTTTGTTACATACCTAATTAGGACATTATAGAGTCTTTGTAACGGAACAGAATTCACTTTTTCAAAATTGTCTTCTAACCAGGTACAATTTGTTGGGATTTAGTGCCAGAACAGAAATACTTTTAGGTTATGATCTTTTTTTTTTTTTTTTTTAATCCCTTTAAAGTTCTGATTTGGCAGAAAAGTATGTCACAGTTTCATTAATAAAGTTGAAAATGTATAGTGTTACCTCCACATTGCAAAACAAGCCCTCTTGACACTTTGACAAGGATCGCCTTAAAAGTCAATATCTCCCACCGGGTCTCAAAACACGAACTTAAGGCTGACATTCTGGCTTAAGAACAACAGAGTCTTTATTGATCACCTCGAGGCCCTTAAAGTTTCCTTATCCGCCTTTCCTCTCTGTAGTCACGGCAGAATAATCCTCAAAACAAAAAAAAAACACTTTGATTAACAATGAACTAATGAGAAGAAAGCGAGCCAGGGACTCCTGGCAAAGATGGGGAACCTTCACAATGTCAATGGCCCATTAAGTGCAGATGTTGTGGAGTTCAGGATAGAAAGACGAGGAGAAAAGAGGAGGACGGGGCGAGAGCGAAGGCTGGCGAGACAACGGGAGACGTCTGGAGAAATTAATGAGGTCACGTCGGCTCACGGGTTTGACAATATTTCTCGCAGCAGGTGGAGGGGAGCTGTTGTCGACTGCATCTCCGAGAGTGTGACATTTACCTAATTAACTCACGGTCGCTTTGAAAGCGTCGCCCTTGGAAACGGCCAAGCGATGCTGACCACTCCTCAGTGCGGTGTGGGCTTCATTAGAGAAAATGTCATTGGCCTTCTTTAAGGAGAACATCTCCACATTTTTCTTGCATTCAACCCCCCCAACCAAGCATCCCCCCCCCCCCCCCCCCTTCATTCCACTTAAGATGTTTGTATGGTTTTACATACTAGGAACAACCATAATTCATTTTTAATGATCATTTTTCTATCTTCTTTCCAGCAGGCTGTGCCTTTATGGCAGAAATATCGCTGTCTGAACTAAACATTTTTCAGCTTTTGACATAATTTGAAAATGTCTGTTGTCCTTTACGTTATGGGGGAAAGTTCATGACGACAGGACCAAAAGAAAAAGCCTAAAATTATTCTGAAAAAATTCTGATGTAATTGACCTCTGTTCAGATTGGTTTGCTTGTATAGTGCCTCATTTGAAAAGCAACCCAGGCTGAAACAGGCAGTAACAACACTTCTTATCACTTCAGTGTGAATGTGTCACACCTGCCGTTTCTGGTGCCCCCGTCCTGCCTGCACCTGTCACTGATGGTGAGCTCCTACCTACAAACTCCAACTCCCACAATGCCCCGGACTCTAGCATCACCTGACACAACACCAGGTCTCATTCACCTGAGTTTTAGATTACCTACACCTGTTTTCTCCAGTATATATACACTTCCTTGTCTCCATTGTTTCCTTGCTGAGTGTTGTTTTTGCCGTGTATGACCTCTTTTGCCCATTTCCTCGATTGTGATTTTTGCCTTGCCTCCTGTATTGATCTGCCGTGCTTTGACCCTGGACTGTCTTACCTCTCTGGTATGTTCTGCATTTGGTTTATCGGTACGACTCTGGGCTGTGTTTAATTAAGTTAAGTGATACTTTTTTAATCCCACAAATGGGATTCCACCTCCACATTTAACTCATCCGTGAAGTGAAACACTAGGGGGCAGTGAGCACACTTGCCCGGAGCGGTGGGCAGCCCTATGCACGGCACCTGGGGAGCAGTTGGGGGTTAGGTGTCTTGCTCAAGGACACCTCAGTCTTGAACGGTCAGCACTGGGGATCGAGCCGGCAACCTTCCGGTCACAGGGCCAGTTCCCTAACCTCCAGCCCACGACTGCCTCACTGGAGTTTGACTACTCTTTTGGATGTGCCTCTTTTAATATAGCCTCAGCAGTCTATCCGTGCTCATCTCCTCCGTGCCCAGTCGTGACCATAACGAGCACTGCTAAAATGCCATAAGAATGTTGTTCATGGTTGTGATGTGAAACATAGATGGTTCCAACAACGTCTGTGAATATATGGATCATATTATGAGTCTCTGGAGTGCAACAAGCAAAAGTGGTCTGATGAGCTTGTGCACAAATGTATTGTTTGGAATGTTGCCCTACGAAATGGGAATTTAAGAACCTCATCACTTCATTAACCGGCTCTTAGCACTGCTCTACAGGCGACCCTGCCAGTCTTCACTGATAGGAGAGAAGGGAAAAGTTCAGCAGCCTCAATGGTGGGTTTTAGTTATATTTAGGGCATCATACGCTTTCAAAGAGGCGGGATATGACAATTCATTATCACCCACCCTTGATTCTTTGGTGATCTAAAGCTTTTCGCAAGCTTCTTGTTAAAATTTTCCTGTTCCACCTTAAATGGTGTAGCAGTTATTTCTAGTGCTTCAGGCATCAGAACTGCCAGACTATTTAAGGTGGAACGGGAAAGTTGGCTAGCTAGCTACTGAGACATTAGCGTGCTATTAGCGAATAATTTTTTTTGTGTGTTTGTTATGAAGAAAACGACCAAAATACACTGGAACAACATTAAACTAAGATAAAACAAGTTATCGTCATTTTTTTACGTAGCAAATACTTACATTTGTGGATTTCTTTGGTCTTTTGTTCAGCCATCTTGCCATCATTTTTTTTTTTCTTAACACTCTGTTTGGAGTGAGTCTCTATATCTCCATTTAGAGGGCCATGTAGCCCCAACACTTCACGCTACCCCTTCATCTCAACAAATATTACGACACCCTAACCCTAGACATGAACATGCAAAACAGAGGGTTATGGGCTAAGTGGTAGGAGCAAGGGGTGAAATGGGATTGGGCCATATTTCCGGCTATAGAGAGCAGTTAGCTGGCTGGCTGTCCACCAATTTTGACTTGGTTAAAAGGAAGCCAAAATCAGGATTTGAGAAATTAAAAGGATTTGAGCGAGAGAGAGCGAGAGAATAAAAAGAGTGGGCTAGCAACTTCTGGCCCATTTCAGTAAACAGGTAACCCACTAAATGAGTGGGTTGACATAGGTTGGCTAGCTAACTTGCAATTAAGCAACACCCTTAAAAATATGATCCTTTTAAGTTTTCTTTAGTAAACAGAATGGTTCTATTTAGGAACCATGAGTTCTATATAGTAGCACTTGCATGCTTAAATGATTCTTTGCATGGAGACATGGTTCTTTCAATTGGTGGAGAATGTTACATATGGTTCTACATAGAACCCTTATGAAAATGGCTCTATATAGCATCAAAATGGGTTCTGTAGTCGTTAAAACATTTATCACAACAATGGCAGAACCATTTGGCTGCTATATAGAACCATTTTCAAAAAGGTCATAAAAAGAACCACATACAAAAACATTCACCATCAATCTGAATGGTGTTGTCTATGGTTCAATATAGGACCCTTTTGAAAATGGTTCTGTATAGCACTAAATGGGTTCTGCCATCGTTACAAACTTGGCCCCATATGCGACTGAGACAAGATGCTCTCTGATATGAATAAATGTCATTTAACTCACCTTTCAGTTATCCATTTCTATGATGAATTATTAATTACATATATTTAAATATGGCTTTTCTCTTTTGAACCCCCTCTAATTGCAATGATTGAGTAGAGTCTAATCAAAACCTAGTCCTTATTGAGCTACAGCTACACTGATGATACAATGCACACTTATCTTGTTGATTATCAGCTGTTTAACCCTTAAATGCAAACCAACCTTATACAGAAATACAACATAACAGACACACGATACTTCCTTTCCTTTATCTTCTTTGGAGGGGGAAGGGGGCGGTTTGAAGGTCATGGCAAGCTCTGTGGTGGATCATCAGTTTCACACAATGCTTCAACCGGTGCCAGCGTGAAAGATGGGATCTATCGGAGAGAACATTTAGCATCCCTCATCAGTGAGAGCTGCCATGGGATGGAATGAGCTACTGAAATATTGGGAGACACATAATGGGTTGTGTTTACATGTGGGGCCATGACTATGTTGGTATCTGCTTTTGTCAGAGCGCATGAGGCCAGAAATCCCTTAAGTGATGTACTAAGCTACAGTCACACTAGACACCTGCAGTTTGCTGGACAGTCATGCATGTTGGTGCAGTTAGCTAGCTCGTTCATTGTCACGCTTGCTTTTTGGTGAAGGTAGGTTGTTTCTGGAAAACAGGAGTGGAGTGGGTGGAGACGGATGTCAGGGCTGATGTGTGACAGAAGGATAGCAGCAAGAGTGAAAGGGAAGGTTTACAAGACAGTAGTGCGTCCTGCTATGATGTATGGTTTGGAGACTGTGGCTCTGTCTAAAAGACAGGAGGCTGAGCTGGAGGTGGCGGAGATGAAGATGCTGAGATTTTTGTTGGGAGTGACAAGGATGGACAAGATTAGAAATGAGCAGATCAGAGGGACAGTGAAGGTGGAGCAGTTTGGAGATAAAGCCAGAGAGGCCAGGTTGAGATGGTTTGGACATGTGTTGAGGAGGAATAGTGGATATATTGGGCAAAGAATGTTGGAGATGGAGCTGCTGGGTAGAAGGAGAAGAGGTAGACCTCAGAGAAGGTTTATGGATGTAGTGAAGGTGGACATGGAGATGGTTGGTGTGGAAGTAGAGGAGGCAATGGATAGGGCAAGATGGAGGCAGATGATCCACTGTGGCGACCCCTAAAGGGAGCAGCCGAAAGAAGAGGTTGTTTCTGCAAAAGAAGGGCAAAAAACTACGCTAGCACAAGATTTACAAGTATGCCTGTGGGAATTTCTGCCCTTTCATCCAGAAGAGCTTATGTGAGGTCAGAC
Organism: Pygocentrus nattereri; assembly: GCF_015220715.1. Classification (NCBI taxonomy): domain Eukaryota; kingdom Metazoa; phylum Chordata; class Actinopteri; order Characiformes; family Serrasalmidae; genus Pygocentrus; species Pygocentrus nattereri. Next base: position 42,964,396 of record NC_051216.1, read on the forward strand.
ACTAATGCTGGACAAGAGGGCCTGACTTGCAATCTCTGTCCTAATCCATCCCAATGATGCACATTGGTGTTGAGGTCAGAGCTCTGTGTGGGTCAGTCAAGTTCTTCCATACCCAACTCACCCAGCCATGCCTTGTTTTGTGCGCTGGGCCTCAGTCATGCTGGAACAGGAAAGGTTCTTCCCCTAACTGTTCCCAATTTAGAAGCGTACAATTGTCCAACATCTCTTGGCCTACTTAAGCATTAAGATTTCTTTTCACTGGAACTAAGGGGCCGAGCCCCATAGCATCATTCCTCCTCCACCAAACTTTACAGTTGGCACAAAGCAGTCAGGCATGTAATGTTGTTCTAGCATTTGCCAAACCCAGACTTGTCCATCAGACTGACAAATAAAGAAGCGCGATTCATCAATCCACAGAATACGTTTCTACTGCTCCAGAGTAGTATTCGACGCTTGGCATTGTGCATTTTGATCTTAGGCTTGTGTGTAGCTGGAAAGCCATTTCATGAAGCTCCAAATGCACAGTTCTATTGCTGATGTTGCTTCAAGAGGCAATTTGGAATGATTTAGTGAACGATTCAACAGAGGATCGGCACAGTGCGCTTCTTCTTATTCCAACATTCTGACATTCATCGTCCCTTTAGTAGAAAAGGCTGCTGCAAACCTGAATCCTCCCTCCAACGTCCTCCTTGAGCCCCGGTAGCACATGTGGTGCCACAGAGTTTTACCTTCATAGTCATGCAAATGAAAAAATAAGAACCACGTCTTTTGTGGAAAAATGAGGCAAGTTCCTTTATAAGGGTGTAAAAAATAAGCAAGTACTCCTCAGAGACGCTATAAATGAAGACTCTTTTATAAATGCAGCCACTACTGTAATGTTTTCCCCTGAATTGACACTTTCCACTGTGTTGAATAGTGTGAAACTGGTCTACTAGTGTTTTCAACATTTTGGAGGTTCATTGCTGATGCAGTTGAAGGACTGTTGCACAAAGAGCCGCCCCACTAGAGATCAAAACAACCGAAGTCGTAGTGCTAAGGATGAAAAATGCATTCACACGTCAAAGTTTCACACGCCCTGGAAGTCTGAGATGAAATCAGTTCGTGATTGAAATTGATGCAGTTTTGAACATGAAAATCCACCAACACTCTGAGTAACTGGGCTTTTCTTTGTAGGTCATGGTTGCTGGGCGTGTGCTCTCCGCACGTTTGTTCCAATATCTGTCTTGTACTGTGCATTAGAATGAGGCCCGGCTGTCTTATCTGAGCAGGCAGGTGTTAATAAAAAGATATGCGTGCCCACGTCTCTCGGTGTCACAGAGAGCATTGCAACTTTCCATGAAACCCCCTGAACACACTGACAGATAGGGATTCATTGCTAATTAAACATGTATACCCCCCCCCCCCACCCACACACACACACACACACACACACACACACACACACGTAGGCTAAAATATGTCTTTTTTTTGTGTGTGTTTTTAAATGAGACCCCCTGGTACCAAGCCCAGCCCCTAAAGCTTCTATTTTCTCCTCTGCTTTCCTTCTCTGACAAGAATCCTAAAAAACGACTTTATACTCACCATCGAAATTCAATAAGTGAGTTTACAGGGCCAAACGAGCGCAAATAAAGCAGCGCTGACTCTGACAGCTCGGGAAGTGAAATATCGAGCAGCACTGTCGTCGGCCCCGTCATTCGATCTTATCCTCTACTTTGGGCCGCGGTTCTTTTTTGGCTGACAGAAAATGAAATCATTAAACAGTGATCGGACACGGCACTACAGGGGCCGGGCAGGAGAGGGTACAGACCCATGACTATAACACCACTAGCCTCTCTCTCTCTCTCTCGCATGCTCTCTCTCTCGCATGCTCTCTCTCTCTCTCGCATGCTCTCTCTCTTGCTCTGTTTTCTCTCTTCTCTCTTTCTCTCTCTGCGCTTTTTCTTTATCTCCCTCTTTTTCACTGTTGTGTGTGTCTCTCTCTCTCTCTCTCTCTCTCTCTCTCTCTCTCTCACATGCATGCTATCTCTCATTCTTCTTTCTTTCTTTCTCCCCTCTCTCTCTTTCTTGCTCTGTTTCGTTTCTTCTCTTCTCTCTCTCTCTCTCTCTCTCTCTCTCTCTCTCTCTCTCTCTCTTCCTCTCTGGTATTGGGCAGAGTCTCCTTATCGTTCTTACTGAGTGACTTACTGAGCTAACTCGCACTGACAGCTTATAGTATTGTAGCCATTTTTCTTCATGTTGGAGCAGTTCTTCTTGCTGCCGGACCACACACACATTTTCAGTATAAATTATTTGCTTGATAATACACAAAAATCCAGAACCTACTAAAGAATGCATGGAGGCATGCAGATCAAAAGCTTTAACACACACACACACACACTTATACTATGGCCTCTGTGTAGTTATAGATGGCATTCTAATAGCAAAGTAAATCGTCCATGGAGAAAAATCAATTTAGAAAATTGCTGGAATTCTTGCAGGACAGTTTTGTAGTCATTACTGGATCAGGGAGAGGGCGAGAGAGGGCGAGAGAGAGAGGGACGGTTGTAATGTACGTGTAATGTATAGGCTGCTGGATGAAGTAAAGTTTAATGCAGAGCCGGTAAGAGTGATTTAGAAAACTCGTCCATTTTGGCTTTTTTATTTATTTTTAACATTCTTTTTATTTTCACCGTCACTGCTTGTCTAAAGTCTGACATTCATAATTTACAAACATCGTTATACTAAATATTACGAGGTATTGAACTGAATAGAAATGGTTACTTTTATTAAATATTGTTTTCATGCATCACATCTGTTTATCACTAACTATAGATTCTAATAACATGTTCTAACTGAATATGAATGAAAACCTAACTTGTCCAGTCATTTCCACTGACCGGAGTCTGCTCTGCAATGTTTTACTCCTTTTTATTTATTTTTCTCCTGAATCTGTAAAGGTCAAAAAAGCAAGTCCACAAGAGCAGCACACCCCAACAGGGTTGACCAGTCTTTATTATTATTATTATTATTATTATTATTATTATGTAAATTAGTACACTACTGAATTATTACTTTAAAAAAATAACAAAATATAAAGTTGTAAGTGTTGCACTGGGCACTTTTTAAAAAATGTTGTGTGTTTATTGAATTATTTATTAGATTAGTTAGTTAGGTAGTATGTTTCCCCAATATTCTAAATCCAGCAAATAAACTATAAAATATAGAAACAAAAAAGCCATAAAATTAGAACTGTGCAAAAGTTGGCACATTTTATTTTTTAGTTAATTAGTTTTAATAAGTTAAACAAATTTTCCCTCTGTTACACTCAAATAGAAACTGCTGTAAAATGTGCAAAAAGTTTGTAAAGTAAACTCTGTAAAGGACCATATGAATGTCTTTCACTTCAGCAAAAGATGTCATTTAACCAAGTGTGCACAAAATTTTCTGCACTGCTACATCACTTTCAGTAATTCCGTAACATTACTTTCATTGTGTGAAGAGTTGACGAGAGTCTGAACTGATTTCCACAGCTTGCTTGCTTATTTATTTACTGACATCCCATGAGAGCAACAACGCCTGCACATTCCAACCAGTGAGTGTATATATCATATATAGCCAGTCAGCTCCTTTGTGATCGTAGCCTCTGACTCTCATTCATACAGATCATGAATTCTTACTATGGCGGCTCTTGAGGGCGACTGCTGCTTTTGTTAGTTTGCTGCTTGTTGATTTTTCCATAAGTATCCTATGAGCACTGTCCAGTGTACCAGTGTAGCCTGCTGAAGGTGCTGAAAATTTACATTTAAAAAGCCCTTTAAAACTGTTCTATCTCAGCAATATGCAGCATGTCAGCAGCAGGGCTTCAGCCTGCACTACTGTAAACAGAGCAAAGGGTGAAACTAGGAAAGTGTGTTTATGTTTAGCCCCTTTAAAAGGCCATGGCCTGCCAGCAGGCCCAAAGTTTTATTATTCACTTCTATAACATAAGAATAGTCCAAGTCCCTGTAGTTAGTGGATAATAAGTCTTAGTATGTAATAAGCGTGGAGTTATAAGGGGTTAAAAACGGTTATAAGCCCATTATTAAGCACAATTTTAAATTCAGTATCATCTATTGCATGTTTTTCCCATAAGATATACCAAGTATCTTGAAAATGAACTGCTACTTGGACCTACTCATGCTTTAAAAAAATGTAGAAATAACTTGCATTTTATTGATTTTACTTGTGTAGCATTGAGTTATTACGAGTATCTAAAGAGAAGAAGGATTGAGCTTTTTGGCCTCTTTTCTGATGACCACAATGTTTTCGGCCTTGACTATTTTTCTTCATTATGAGACGCTGCTTGCCAAAACTGCTCTTTTAATTCTGCTTCTTCTGCTAAAAATATTAGGCCACCTTGAAATATACACTATTAGATCCTGACCAGCATGTAACATCCAACGCTGCCTTCCCTCACCACGCCGATGTCTCTACCTCACCTAAAGTGGCATGTTTTCTTGACACTGGCTAAAGAATAACTCATCAGCCACAATTTCAGAGACATGTTCACCTCTGAAAACGGGACCCACACAGTGTCAGGATGATTTTCGACCCCCGTTTCCTGGCCCTCTCCGGATGCGTTGGTGTTTCCACATCTCGCCCTGTCATCTCGTTACTTTGGCCTTGTGCTTCACTGACAGCTCAGTGAAATTTGTCAAAGCTTCCAGAGGACCGTGTGAAATGACTTCAGTTCGACACGGCATGTTATTTGTTACTTTGACATTTTGAGCTATGGGATGAATACTGAATTTGTCTGTCATGCACTTTACCCCCTCTATGAGAGCTATTTATGGCTTTAGCAGTGTGCGCTTATGATAATAACTGCTAGGGACGTGTTTTCGAGCCCAAGGAAGATGTGATCTCTCTTAATTAACAGATTCAGGATTACACAAGTCATAAGATGGTCTTAATTAGACTCTGAGAATTGGAAATCTAGCCTTAAGTCATGCTAAATTGTCACTTCATGAAACAGGTGCGGCTGAGGCTCGGCAGTTGGAAAGCTACCTAGAAAATTGGGCTCCCAACAACCACCTGGAAGACCTAGTAATGGTCCCCATCAAGTAAACAGCATTTCAAGCTTTCATCTTTGAGAGAGAGGAGAAAATCAAGCTGCTTCAGATCTGAAAATTTTACAGGTGTTTCTGTCCGACAACTCGGCGCTATGGGTCTGAAAGGATGTGTAGCTGTTTTAAAAAGTCCTTAGTGAAAGACAATTGATGTCAACAACATACACTACACAAGAACACGAACACCAAAACTGGACATCTCAGACGTAGCGTAGGGTTTTAAGAACTGAAGAAGCTCAATTTTGGAAGTAACAGAGCAAGAATGCCACTGAAGGGCACTGAAAAAAAACATGCACATAACAATCAGTCAGACATGGTGGAGGATCAGTGCAAGTTTGGGGATGTATAACATCAGAATTTCATCATGCAGTACCTACAGGAAAATGTCATTGTAAAGAAATGAAAGATTCAGCCAGATAACAACCCTAAGCACATTCCTGAGAATGTGAAGACGCACATTTCAAACAAAGAAGCTGCTGGTGTTCTCAGAACAATCGACTGACCACCCCAGAGGTCAGACCTCAATATCATTGAATGTGTATGGCATTTACTTGGGTTTCTGTGTGGAGCAGAAAATGCTAACCCAACTTCTAAGGCCCAATGCCGTTCCTTATTTTTGCCCCTAGCCCTTGTTTTCGAGAGACATCAGTGTAATACTAGTGATTTTTGATGGTTGTTATGAAGAAAAGGACCATAATACAATGAAAGTACATTAAACTTAGCATAACATAATGGTTATCATAATTTGTTAATAGAGAAAATTCTTAAATTTGGTTTTTATTCACTTGCCATCTTGCTGTTTGGAGGGCCATGTAGCCCTAACACTTTGCCCTACCCCCTAAAAATCGGGACACCCTACCCCTAGGTATGAACATGCAGAACGAAGGGGTTAAGAGCTAATTGTTGGGGCCAAAAGGTTAAATGGGATTTGGCCTAAGACTGAACTTTGGGAGTGTGGACAAAATAGCTATTCAGATTTCAAAACTGAATGTAAGCCTCCTGAAAACAATGAAAGCTTTATGTTAAATACTGAAAGATCTGATATAATATTTAGTCATTTTCTGTTGAATTTTCAAATTTTGATGCTGAGTAAACTGAATAACTTGTACTTTTGACTGGAGACTAAATGAACGGTATAGTTGTCAATGACAAGCACATAGTGCTGTCAAAAAATTGGTCGCACTATGTCTAAAAGTTTGTAGGCACCTGCTCATCTGTTCCTTCTGAAATCAAGGATATTTTTTGGGGAGATTGCCCCCTTCCCTTTGCTGCAGTACCAGCCTCTACTCTTCCGGGAAGGCTTTACACTGGATGGCCATTGCTGTGAAGATTTGATGACATTCAGAGCACTAGTGAGATCAGGTACTGATGTTGGATGATCAGTTCTGGATCACTTCAACTCATCCCAAAGGCATTGGATAGAGGTCCATCACACCAGAGAACATGGTACCACCATTTCAGGGGGCAATGCTGGGGGGCTTTGTCCCCCACTAGCTGATGTTTGGCACTGGGCACAGTCACCTTAGGGGCTTCTATTTAGAGTATCCCATTCTACTGGTCAATGCTTTTCTATGCAGATTATAAAAGCTATTCACAATGAATCATGGCGTCTGCGATAGCTGCATTAGAAGCCCATTTAAAGATACTGATGTAGCTGTTTATCACATTTAGACAGTGATGGACTCGCCACATGGAGATGGTGGTCAGTGCGCTGCGAGAGCCGTTTGTGGCCATCTCTCACAGAGATGGCATTCGGTGTTAAACGGTCCTAGCGTTTGCACAGCTTGTGTGGTTATTGGAGTGCGAGTGTGTGTATGTGTGTGTTCAGTGGTCAATCTCAGAGCACCGTTTTACACTCTGCTATTTCGCGCTCTGATTAGTGAGGCCACCTAATGTCCTCTCCATGCTGAGCTGTGGTCAAGCCTTCGGTGGGTGGGAGAAACCATGCAGGAACCATCTGCTCCTGGAGCTGCGGTCACTCAACTAGGAAAAAGCCTCACTGGAAAGGTTAACATCTCTGTTTGAGATACTATATTAAGGAGAGCTCTCACCTGAAAAAGTGGAACGTGTGTAGACTCCGTGTATGGCAGAGCGTGCAAACGGTCATACTACAGTATCATGAAAAGGTGGAAATATGAGTCGGATGGCCTTTAAAGCTTAACTGCGGTCAGATTTTCCTCACTTAAACACCTGACCGTTTGCAAAACTACTGCCTACTTTAGGTACTGTTGTAATGGCCATCAAGCTTTCAGCTCAGGCTACCTAGTAGCATCCATGGCATTGTAGGAAAAAGTACAACTACACAGAGGAGTACTTACTGTACTTCGGAGTATTAATTTTTTTATGCAAATTTAAAAAAGATGTTCAGTTTGAGAACTGATAAATATGAACTTACGGTTCCGTAGAGCTGAAGTGATCTGATGGCTTGGGTAAGGTATAATACTTTATTCCAGAGAGTCTCTGCTATGGCTTTGGAAGTCCTTCACTTGCACACATTTAGCAGTCTAGTTTGTCCACAAGGTGGGGCTGTTGGTTGCATTTGTGTGCACCGTTTAAAGGGACAATCCACACCAGTAGGAGATCACACATGCATGTGTTTGCAGTCATTAGTTTCAAGAGATGTACTTGTTTGTCACATTATCCATTGGACATAATGTATGGATAATGTGACTGTGATTTCATTTTTCATTAAATTATTAATGCTGAAAAATATAACGTGGAAGCTTGTGAGGAGCAAAACAATAGAGGGTTTGATTTTGTTTGCAATACAATAACATGCTAATTATTTTTAGATAAATCACTTAGGCCTAGAGTTCAGATGAGCCCTTTGACAGCTGTCATATGTTAGTATTATTCAGTCATTTTAGCACAACTAATAATGTTAAACTTTATTTAGTAGCTACTGGGACTTCAGTGCAAAGCAGATGAGCTTTTCTTAGGTTATAAGTTAAGTGATACTTTTTTGATCCCACAACCTCCGCATTTAACCCATCCGTGAAGTGAAACACCACATACACACTAGTGAACACCCACACACTAGGGGGCAGTGAGCACACTTGCCCAGAGCAGTGGGCAGCCCTATCCACAGCACCCAGGGAGCAGTTGGGGGGTTAGGTGTCTTGCTCAAGGACACCTCATTCATGGACTGTTGGCCCTGGGGATCGAACCGGCAACCTTCCGGTCACAGGGCCAGCTCCCTAACCTCCAGCCCACAACTGCCCCCGAAGTGTGTGATAAAACCTAGGCACCATTACCATTGATACCTGCTATTGCGTTTCTAGAACTCTAGTGTTTGAAGCTTCATTTGCAGCTAAAATATGTAAATATGTGCTGGGGTTGTTTAAAAAATGAGAATTTTCTACCGATCCAGAGTCAAAATAAAAATAAATAAGTAAATGTTGACATCCTCAGTTTTCTATTGTCAGCAGTTTTACAACAAAAGCTGTGAAAATGTCAAAGCAAAAATCTAACATTACTTCAGCGAATCTAAGGTCAGACATGAATGGACATCAACATTTTATATATTTTTTTACACACAATGGCAACACACTTGGTTTCAATTATTAGGATTAGGTTTTTTTCTGCTGTGTTTTTCCTCATCTTTGCACATCTCAGCTATCGATCTCAGTCATGTTGTCTTCTGTCTGCCCACCTCCTGTACCAGTATGCTTTAGCCTTGGATGATTAGGTTTACTGTGTTTTTCCCCAGCCTTTGTACATCTTTGTACATTTGCTTTGCTGCTAGTGATGTCATGTTCATTGGGCAAACATGCCTGTGGGGACGCATGCTTCCAGTGTTCTACTTGATTGCCTGAATACGGTGGTGTTGCCACTGGGAGGAGGCATTGAAACAAGCAGGATGATGACTGCACTGGGCTGTCAGGCCTTAGCCTGATGTAATACTTAGACTTTTTTTTTTAATAGGCCTACCCAAAAATTATGATTATGCCTATGCTGCTGCATCACAGTGGGCTGTATGCCAGGTTTCCATACCTTAATGTTAAAACTCTACTTGTTGATGTTATGCTATTCATATTGATCCACATATGCTCGCATTCCCAATGCCACATTTAAGCCATACAGGTGTAGTACCTTGTGTTATGTATAATTCTGCTAATTGCACTTGCTTTCATCTAATGACAGTAATTAAGGTGTAAATTTAATAATAATTACTAGACAATCTCCATTAACCTATATGGTAATTATTTGTAGTGGCATAATATAAAAATCGCACATAATGAACTAAAAGTTATTCTTGCATGGACTTGTAGTAGCTTCACTTACTTTTGATACAGCGCACGGATATTAGGAATGCCTGAAATAAAATTAGGCTGACCTACCTGAGCTCCAGAACATTGTGTACCGTCATTACTATGCACAATGGAGACACAAAGAGAAGTAAATATAACACTGCTGACTGACTCATCCAAAGGCATTTATTGCTGTGGAGAGAGACTAAAATTAGGGTGTGCTCAAAGGTTCAGTAAAACATGGAATTGCATGTGTGGATGCCCTTGTAGATATGACTTGTACTGGCCTTGTAGGTAAGGAAACATGTGGCTGAGGACAAACGAGGCCTAATGGAGTGAACTGAAGTAAAATGAAGAAAATGTGCACAAAAAAAGTGCATAATTTTCTGTTTACTGCACATGTCAGAATATTTTGGTGTTCAAATTTTGCTTAGGGAAGGAGCTAGGAGGCTAATTAGACTCCCAACATTTTAGTATTGTCACCCAAATTGGTTTAATAACAACATGACAAACTTTTTCCTTCTAGTAGTTTGAAGTCTTCACTTTCAAGAAGTGAAGTTTGTCTTGACTGATTGACCACGTCTGGAATAAGTGGAAAATTGTGTAAATTTGAATTTGTACCACATTTTAAATGAAGAAAAGTAGGTCTAGTTATATTTAGTACCAATTATTTATTGATTCTGATTTCTCTAAAAGGCATTTCGGTCATACTTTTATTTGCATGGTCCCCTATAGATACTCTAGATACTTAAATCGCTAACAAACTGTCTAATACTCAGTTGATTATCAACAAAAGTATGGTTATGGTTAGGGTTGTAGGTAGGTGTGGGTTTTGCCTTGAGGTTAAGGTTAGGGCTAGGTTTAGGGTTGGGAGTAGATGTGATAATCTTTCATACTAAACTTGAACTTAAAGACAGAGTGAGAACCTACAGTAGGCCATCAACTTCACATCGACTTGAAGTTAATAGCTACTTATTTGAATGTTGCTTAAAGACATGCTGAGCATTTACAAAGCAGTGGATCATCCAAATAAAGTGTTACTATGTGTGCAGTCTACTGGCTGGCCAGGAGTCCAGGACAGCATTACTGACCTCCCTCACTCAGTGTGGTGCCAGCTGAAGCGAGGCATCTGTTAGCTGACAACAGAACTGGCATTTAATATCATCACCCAAGAGTGTTGAGCTGTTGCGTTAGCTGTGATGTAGTGAGATGTGGTGGTACTTCACATATATTGGAGGATGCACATGTTAGCCTTCACACTTCCAGCTTGGTGGCAATGTGTGATAAAAGGAGACCTTGCTTGTGGGTGGAACTGGGAGTTGCAAAGTTAGGGAGAAATTTTTGAATACAGCAATTTAGTTTATTTTGTAAATGTTTGCCTTTGCAGAAGTCAGAAGTTCCCTTTCAAACATATGTAGCAAAATGCATTTCTTTGTAGAAGCTCTTTGTTCAAGTTAACTTTGCATTAGAAGTCAATAAAAACAAACACAAGGACTATGTTCAAAAAAGGAAATCTTGGAGTCCTAAAAGTAGCTAACAAACAAACTGAAACAAAAACTAGTTTATTTAACAAATTTGGGTAGAAAATCAAATGTTTTGACTGACATTGGATACTTTTTTTTCAATGTATTTTTCACATTCAATTAAAATTTAGAAAATGGTCTGCTTCTGATTATCTGTAGTCACTGTTGTGTGAAAAACTTGTATCTCCGAGATGGTAACATTTCAGGAAAAGGGAAAATTGTTTTAACTTTGGATGGAAGTTAATGGAATGAGGTTTTTTTTTGGCAAGTAATTCTGGGACATTTTTTTTTTTTATTGGTCTTAGTTTAGGGTGGCTGGTGGTAAATTCTGTTAGTTAAAAAATAAATAAATAAAACTTTGAAAATGTAATTTTTTTCTGGAAAAAAAGAAGCAAAAATAGATACTAGGTCTTGTTTGCAACAGCTATGATATATTAAACTAAACATGTAATTCATATTTGCCAAATTCTAGGCAGGTGCATGTAATTTAAAGCGTAGCTAATCGGGATACATGTAGTTTTAAGGGAATTCAATATACAGGAGAAGTCCACAGCACACTGGTCAATACCCTAATCCAATGTTTTCTGACCATAAACATGACCCTTCACATTACAGATGACGGCCATGCTCCCTCCCCTTCGTCTTCTGTCTTCTGAACACATCCACGTGGTCACATGCCCAGAAAGGACATACGGCCCACTTCAAAACGCTTATCAGTCTAAACCAATTACATAACGGACCATGCACGTAATTCAATCAAATATCTCTGAATAGGAAAACACTCATTGTTCATGGTGCAGTGGATATATAATGCACTGGTTTATCTGGGCTCTGTGACTGGCCAGATTTATTCAGAAGCTCTGATGTCATGCTGACCAGCTGATTGGAAGGTAGAGCTTGTCAGGTTACTTATGACTAAATCTCTCCGCTGTTACTGATGGATATTAGATGCAATTCAAGACTATTGGTTGAAAGCTGATGTACCACATGGGAGGACATCACTGAAAATGCTCTTCCTACTCTCAAAAATAATTGAATCTTTGTCTTTTACTATTTCTTGAATGGCCGTTTTCCACGTTCTGATGACTCCTGAGGGACTGTGCAATTGTCAAATGACATTAGGGGCTGAATGTATCACCAGATGGGGCCAAAACAAGGTAAAGGGTCAGGGCTGGACACTGCTTTGTCCTTGAATAGCAACAATTACTGGTCTTGAACTCATTTGGTGACTGGGAGGTGAATGATAAGTTCATACATGATCTAATTTCCACGTCAGTGAGGTTCAGAGGAAAAGCCATATGTTGAACGTCACAGCAATGACCGCATTTAAACTCTCTCTCTCTCTCTCTCTCTCTCTCTCTCTCTCTCTCTCTCTCTCTCTCTTTCTCTTTCTCTCTCTCTCTCTCTCTCTCTCTCTCTCTCTCTCTCTCTCTCTCTCTCTTTCTCTTTCTCTTTCTCTTTCTCTCTCTTTCTCTTTCTCTTACTCTTTCTCTTTCTCTTTCTCTTTCTCTTTCTCTCTCTCTCTCTCTCTCTCTCTCTCTCTCTCCTTCTCTCTCTCTTTCTCTCTCTTTCTCTTTCTCTCCTTCTCTCTCTCTCTCTTTCTCTTTCTCATCTAATTGCATTGCTATGTTTGAAATGCAAGTCAGGCTGACCATTTTCATAGACTGCTCTTTGGATATCACTGATGAAGCCATAGTGTCATGACAGTGTAGCACTTTGAGAGGTACAAGTAGGTTTAGCAGGCAAAGCAAAGATGACTGTTGTTGTTCTTCTTGATTAATATTTCTCCCCAATATTTGGTCTGGTCGGGAATGATGTGCTATTATACAGCTTTTTGATCAGATGTATGGTTTTTGGTACGGTACAATTACCGTTAAATGACAATTGTAATTTTTCCCATAGAAATGAATTGGGTGTAAAGGTTTGTGCAACCAGTTTGTCATGTTGATACAAATCCATTAACAGCCTAATACCATGTGGTAATACCATAGCAATCACCAAGCAACCACTTGGGATAGCATGGCGACCACCTAGCAACATTTTAGCAGCCAGCTGGGATACTAAGCAACTACTTATAAACACATTTGCAACCACCTTAAATACCATAGTAACAATTCAACACCACAGCAACCATCTGGGATCTACTAAAGCTACACAATCACAATTTTCATTAAGTACTATCAAATTGGTTCCAATTCCTGGTGGTCATATGGAGTGTTTCTCCAGAATATCCAGTCTTTTGTTTAGGTCTTCAGGCTTCTTAATGGCTGGTTCATGATTCTTCTGAATGTATCTATCCATCCATCCTTTTGCTCATTCATGCTCTTCCTCTTCTAACCTTCAACTGTTCTAAGCAGAACTGCCCTTTTTCTGGTAAATTGGTTTGTCTCATACGTCCAAAGAAAGAGCTTCAGTTTGGTTATATGGGCTTTGGTAGAGAGGTGGGGCTTGATAGGTTCAAGGATCCAGTTGTTTTCTTTTGCCTTCCAAGGACCTCTCAAGTCTTGACCAACACCAAAGTTCAAAGGCATCGGTACTTTGTTCAGCTTTTCAGAACCATAGAACAGACCACAGCCTGGACAATTCTGATCTTCGTTTGTAGAGACAAAAATTAATATACAAGTTTCAAGCTTGTATATTAATGTTCTTCTAGTGCTGTTCTGTCACATTTGGATCGTTTGTGGTTAATCGCTGATCCAGGTGTGTAAAAGCTGTCCACCACTTGGCCATCAACGGTAAAGTCAGTGGTCTTTCCTATTTATTGTAAACTTTGTTTTCAGATTGAGCTCCCCCCCACCGTCTGCTGAACTCTTGTTACCCAGCCTTCAGATTTTCAGGATTTTCTGCTATATCTGGGATGTCATCCATAAAATTAGGGTAGATGTAGAGCAAATGCACAAGGGGTGTGTGTGTGTGAATCCTGGGAGACCACACAGTGTGTGTTTTAGAGAGGTGACAATACTACGTGTTGACAGTAATGTGCATTGATTTATGCAGGGCAGCCGTGGTCAAGGCGTGTTGGAGGTGACATGCTTCGTCTGTCAAAGCGTAGCTCTCGCTCAACAGTATCGGGATCAGCCCACAAGCTAAAACAACAGTCCATTAACTTGGGGGTAAACACCCCCAACCCACACACAAATGGTTGGATACACTTCTTGAAACGGCTACAACTCCTTTCAGTTACTTTTACCTGGAAATTGATACTTCATTCACAAACCTATAAAATTTTATTATTTCCACTCTCTCTCTTTATTACAGCTTCCATTCTTTTTCAGGAGCCTTGCTTCCAGTTTTTCAAAGAAATCTGCAGGGATGTGTTTCACACCTCCAAAGTTCTTTCTTAGAAGTTGGTAGTATTTTCTGCTTCTCATGTTTGAAGTAATCCTAAACAGATTAAGTGATGTTGAAGTCTGGACTATGGGGTGGTCAGTCCACTGTTCTGCTCAGAAATATCTCCTGAAAAGTTAACGTTTTGGATTAGAACCATAGGATGCTCTCTAAACTACACTACAGTATATAAACAAAAGTATTGGGACACCTACACATTACACCCACAGGAGCTTTTATGACTCCTGTTCTAAATCCTTAGGCATTAATTTGGAGTTGGTCCCCCTTTGCAGCTCTAACAGCTTCCACTCTTCTGGGAAGCTTTCTACAAGATCGTGGAGAATGTGCTTATGGGGATTTTTGCCTGTTCATCCAGAAGAGCATGTGTGAGGTCAGACACTGATGGTGGACAAGAGGGCCTGACTCACAGTTCCGTTCTGGTTCATCTCAAAGGAGTTTGATGGGGTTGAGGTTAGGGCTCTGTGTGGGCCAGTGAAGTTCTTCCACATTAAACTCACCCAGCCATGCCTTTATGGAGCTTGCTCTGTGCACCGGGGCTCAGTCATGTTGGGACAGAAAAGGATCTTCTCCAAACTGTTCCCACAATTTTGGAATGTCTTGGTCTGCCAAAGCATTACCATTTCCCTTCACTGGAACTAAGGGTTCTGGACCAACTCCTGAAAAGCGACCCCATATCATTATCCCTCCTCCACCAAACTTTACAGTTGGCACAATGCAGTCAGACAGGTAATGTTCTCCTGTCCTTCCCCAAGCCCAGACTCATCCATCAGACTGCCACATAGAGAAGCATGATTCGTCACTCCACAGAATTTCCACTGCTCCAGTGGCAGAAGAATCAGCTGTCACAATGGCTATTTTTGTCAAATAACTAACACTTAAATCTTTATAGATGTCTATAATGGTGTGTCATTTGGCATGAAAGGCTTATTTAGAGGTCATTTAGCCTTGTGAATGCTGTCATATTTCAGGAAACACACAATACAAAAAGGATTTGTAAATAATCATTTTAATTAATATAACATTTTGCTTGGCTGCCACTATACGATCTTTGCTAAAGCAGACCTACAAAGCTAAAGGTTAGAGATTATTCATGCACTCTTTAAAAAGATGGTTCTTCAAGGGTTCTTTAGTTAAGGGAATGGCTGTATATACAACCATGTTTATTAAATGAACCATTTGCATGCTTGTATTATGAAATGACTCTTCAGATTGATGGAGAATATGTTGTATATGGTTTTATATAGAACTTATGATGTCAAGCTTGTAACAATAGAAGAATCTTTTTTTGGTTCTATATAAAACCATGTATAGAACATGGTCCATCAATCCGAAGAAGCATTTCACCATGAAAGGCATGCAAATGGTTCTGTCAGTGCTCATCTTTGTATAAAACCATTGCTAAAGAATCCTTGAGGAGCCATCTTTAAGAGTGTTTCTCAGCATTGTAAATGGATCCATTTTCAGTGTTGAGAAACACTTAGCCAGCATTTTACTCTTGCTATTGAGTTCTGGCTGTAGGACAAATAGATTTTGAAATCAAAGCTGCTTTATTTTCCAGAAGTAGAAGTGTTGGTATAAGAAATTACAGTTAAAGAGATTATAGACCTTGGGACGTGGGAGAGAAGAGGGCTTCCTGTTGTAGATGCTTCCACCACATACACACACATACCATTTTACATCAAAGCAAAGGACAGATCTGATCACTGGAGAACTGTTTTATCATATGCCCAGCATTGCTTATTAAATATGATTTTAATGTGATCGGGCTGGTTTTAGTGTAAAATGTTTGCAATTTGCCTTTCAATTATCCTACCTTCAGTTCACTGTATTGATTATCGTACCCAACAGGTTCAAAAACCAAGTTAAAAACACACCTCACACTTTTAATTGACGAACTTCTGACTAAAATCGTTTTTATTTTAATATCCTTAAACCAGGGGTTGTCATTTTTTAACAAAACTTGAAACGCCAACATTTCGTCTGTTTTCTTGGTCTAACATTTTTATAACTTGGCTGTGAATATATCTCAGTATGTGCTAATGTCTTAACATAGGCTAGAAACATTTAATGGCATACATGAAAACGTAGACTCTCTGCTTCAAACTATAGCTGAGCTATAGTTGCTTTTCTCACATCTCCGGCAGGAAACTTTTCCACAAAACTATAAGTTTCTTGTAAAATCTCTTATAACTTGTTGACCGTTTCTTCCTGCAGATTATACATATGAAGAAAAACGGCTGGAGTTTATTTAAATGCGAATGAAGCCGTTTTGTCACTAAATTCTCAATGTTCATCTGAATCTTTCTCTTTATTCTTTATTATTTCTTATTCTTCATTAGCTACTAACTCGGCATGATTGTCTGTGTTGCTATGTGACTGCTAATCTCCAGGGTTAAATGGTGAATTAGCAGTTATTTATTACTTGCAGTTTTTAAGACAACTTACTGTTAAAACTGTATTCAAAGTTTTATTTTACTGCAATAGAGGACTTCCTTTATTATTACCTAAAAATCTAGTTCTGCTGTGCAGCCACAAGGGGGCAGTAAAAGGGCTCCATGTTGCCGACACCTGCCCTGCTTTTTAATTATAGTTTTGTTAAAAGAAAAAAGCAATTGAGCATTTCATTGTTTTACTAGCAATCATAACACAAACACAGCTTTTAGTTGTTTAGTTTAGTTGTCTTAGTTTTATTTATCTCAAATGAAAAGCTCTGTGAATTTAAAATCTGTTTGAGGAGATGAAAACATAATTAGAGCTTGTAGGACAATAATCTGGGTGGTCCAAGGGTGGATCAGCAGTGGCAAATAGCCTGTGGGGTGCTGACCTTATCAAGCCAGTGGTATATATGCTCGCTGTCTGAGTATGGACCTCATTATCCGCCTCCTACACAACTTGTTGGCTAACTTATACCGTGTCCTCGACTATGTCAACAATAAATTCAGTGTATTCTCTGATGTAAGGTTGATTGGGTAGCTAGCTGCTAGTTCTGCAAATCATGCTTCACTGTGCTTTATGATGCTATAATGGCTGATAAGCTAATAATTACTCTGCCTGCCTCCATGGAAAAGACATGTTTTTAGTTAACATTGAAAGAAACCGGGTCTCAGTAGCCCCCCCAACTCATCTTTACCTCATTACAACTCATTACAACCCCCCCACCCCCACCCCCCAGCACAAAGCTTTGCTCTCACTTCCGTGCTAGCTAGTTAAGGTGGTGTATTTTTTTTTATTTATTTTTTTATCCAAGTCAATGAATTAGTCAATTAAATAGCATTGACTAGTTTTTGCTAGCGCCGCTGCTTCATGATGCTAGAATGGCTACCATGCTACTAATTAGCCGGTCAGGAAAAGCATTTTTAGCTCGTTTGAAGAAAAATGGTCATAAAAAGAACTTTCCAGTGGTCTCCATACTTCCATGGCTGGGTATGATGACAGTTTTAAACAATTAAGTCAGGATTCCTCTGACTGGAACCACCTGTAACCCACACCAGTCTCTCTGTCCAGCTCTTAAACTTTTCTAAGACTCTAATTGGCTGCTTCGGTTTGCTTATGGTTTCTCTCTCCCACACGTTCTGACGGTGCACTGTGTAAACTGTGTTTGTGTATATTTCAGAGCATCCTGACTGTGTGTTTATGCACATCCGATTGCATGTATAATTGTCTGTTCTCTGTAGGGCTTTTGCATCGGCTCATGCTGCTTTGCTTCCTTTCCCAGCTGTATATGTGTATGTTGGTGCGATGATGGAGAAGAGGGAGGAGGCAGTCTGGTCCGGTCTTTCATCTCCTCTCACCCCTTTTTTCTTTCTCTCTTGCTGTCATCTCCTAACAGCATTTGGAGTCTGTGCTGGAGAGAGCATGAGAGGAAGCTTTTACCAGAGGTGCAGCAGACAAGTGGCTGGAGAGGAACAAGAGCCAACAAGCACAAGTAGCTGAGGAATAGAATATGAAGGTACAGTCACAACATGTGCTGGGGTGATGTGTCCCATTGGAGCTGGATGAGTTTTAGCTTGGGACTTATTGTAATTTAAGTGATACACCACACGTTAATGAGGAAAAACATATCCTGCTAATAGACACAGCCCACAGAAAGCTACCCTCCGTGTTGTTATTGTTATTGAATCTGTCCTGTGGTGCTTATGCGCAGATCTGGACTACATTCTTTCAGAGTTTACGGTGAAATTACTCACCAATTGGCAAAACAAAGTCGACATTCATATTATATGATCCCCTCTTACATCCAACAAGGCTTTGGTTGCATTTCTCTCAAAAAGCTTCAATGTCAATAATAAAACCGTATGACTCTACAGTTAATTAAGGTTATAATGATGCACAATGCTGAGGATACAATGCGTTTTTTGGGTTTTGCACCACAGTATGAAACATTTTTGGTACAGAAGTTGTAATAATTTGCTTATTTTAATATTTTGCTTTACTATTTTGGTCCAAATGCACCTAGAACTGGCTGCAGCACTTGGTGGAAGCATAATTAATGCAAACAAGTGTCTTCATGACTATTGTAGTGGTGCATATACCAATTTTTATGGCATATGAGGAGATCTCAAATTTTTGCTGATTGACCGTATAAACCTGGAAATATGTTTGTCTGTGCTGGACTTTGATATGACCATGACCACAGGCAGCAAAGATCACAATTATGACCAGTGCATCTCTGTGTTGTGATGTTTCGCTAATAAAACTATTATAATGCTAGCTAGCTAGCAGCTAGCCAATAGAAGTGAAAAACATCAAAGACCATTGAATCCCATCTTCGACCAACAAATCAGTTTGAAGATATACCGTCTCAAAAATCCAGTTTTAGCCCAGATTTACAAACTTTAGTTATGAAATATATGCAAAATATCGTGTTCGCAGTGCGTGGAAGGATGCATGCCTGTTGGGTTTGGGGGTCTCTAAAAAAAACACTGTGTACATACCAGGCATTGTTACACCTACCTCCAGACACCATTACACCACAAATACATTTAAATAAGTAATTGGTTACAAGATTTTTTTTTTTCTTTCCCCCCATAACTGTCTCTTACAGGAATATGAAATATGTACAATTAAGCCGTGAAAACCATTTTAATGTCTTATCTCACAAAATATAACATTAATATGTGCATAACACCCAGTTTATTATGTAATTAGTGATATTAGGTTGCATCATGTTTTAACAGATGTCTTATCTGTTCACTGAAGTGCTTCTGGAATCTAACATTTGGAATATTTGGAGTCCAGTCAGCAATTAAATATCCTTAACCACTCCACGTCTCCCTCTCTCCCTCTCTCCCTCTCTCCCTCTCTCCCTCTATTCCTGGAGTAAGTGTGCTCCCTAGTGTTTCGTTTGTTATGTGAATGGGAAGAGGAAGTGATCTGTAGCGAGACACATTCATATTGAGCAATACATAAATATAATGATCTGCATGCCTTCACTTCATACTAAACAGGTGGAGTCATAGACACAAAACACAACCAGACAATGACACAGCATCCATACACACACACACACACACACACACACACACATATATATATGCGCACACACACTTGCATCAGCTGTTCCTTGGCCAGCTGCTCTTGAAACATCTTAACCGTTTCTGACAGCTGTCTCTGTTCCGGTTTTGCGGTGTTGTGCTTTGCTCACACATACTCTTGAACATAAAGGCTCCTTATGCTTCTTGGCTTTGATGTATGATTGAACCTTTATGAAGGTTCTTCACAGCTGAACTAATTTCCTAACAATAATGGTTGGAGTTTTTTTAGGGAGCCAAAGGTGGCTTATCACCCATTGAATCACATTTTAGACACCTTTTTGGCTTGAGATAAAGTAGAATGGTCATTATAGCTGCAATAATAAGCAATTAAAGATGGTAAACACTGTATATTAATGATATTTTAAGTAATGATGATTATGAAACCCAACTAATAAACGATGTCCGAACACTTGGCGTCAAAGGCAGCGACACAGGTAGTAGTCAGGACACACGTGTGTGAATGTGGGGCTGTAAAATGAACAGTAAACATCAAAATATTCACTGAAGTCCTGAAAATCACATACAGTTAATTAAAGGGGGGGGGGGCGTTTTATTTTCATAGTAAACACAAATATACGCAGCTATGTCAAAAAGACGGGTATAAACAGCCCTTGAACAGGCAATACCCATTTTAACTGCTGGCACTTCCTCAAGCCCAAGTTGTTCCAGAAATCCTTAGGATATTTTGTGAATTAGTGGCTAGTTTAGTCTTGCAGTTCAGATGGAAGCATGGAAACTGACCTGAGTAGCGTCGGTTACTGGTTTGAATATTTTATGTTCGCTACCTGCTGACCTATCCTGCTAGCTAGGTAGCTGCAAGGTTCCTAGCTGTCTCTACCACAGTTTGACTTGGAAGGGTGTCACGATGTAGGGGGAGGGACTTAACTCGGTACATTGCTGCAACTGGACGTCTGAGTGTAGTAACGTCCACCTAGCATTTAGAAAGTGCTGCTGTGCAGAGGTGCATGATAATTAGCCAAACACTAAAGTAGCTTCATGCATATTCATACAGACATCATTGTAAGATTATCCATAATATTAATCCTCACAAAAATGCCAAATCTCATCAGAGCTCTCTCTCTCTCTCTCTCTCTCTCTCTCTCTCTCTCTCTCTCTCTCTCTCCCTTCTACCTTTTGTATATTTGAATTGACTGTCATTTGAATCCCTCTCTCCTCCTCCAGTTACAGCCTTGCTAATTTAATTTTGACCTTTCCGTAAATTCGCGCCCATTTTACCGGCGCTGCACACCCAGCTAGCGATGGGGGATTTTATATTTTATTTTTTTTTAATAGTTTCAATTGAAACTTTGAAGGTTGTAATTGAGAGAGTGCCGGGAGGGGAAGCGAGCAAAATGAGATGATATTCATTTTTATGCCAGCCCCCTCCTGTGAGAATTAATGTTTAAAGCAGGTGTGAGGACACTCGGCTGGTCTGGAATCCCAGGAAAATAAAGAGGCATGAGAAAGTTCTTTCCATCCGCTGCCCTGCTAGAACAATGTGGCCCGCAGTAGCTGGTGTTGGTGAACCTGCCATGACCTGGGTTTGTTTACTTTGTGTTTTTTTTTCTTTCTTTTTTGATAATTCTTGATTTCGTTTTTTGGTCCCCCGGTGCTCCAAAAGAAGCCAGAGATTTGCAGATTGAGAGAATCGCTTTTTTTTTTTTTTTTTTTTCTTTCCCCCAGCCTTTCTATCCGAGACGCCGACTCCCAACACACAGAGCAATTTGAGAAATCAGCCCCCGGGGGTGTCTTTTTCTTCTTCATCCACACCACTCTTTCCTCTCTGCTTTCCCCCTTTTCATTCTCTTCTTTGTGCTCTGATTTACTCAACGGTGTTTAAGCACTTAGCTTTTCTAGCCCTAGCTCACATGCTGACACGCACACACATACTAGTTTTCAAACAAACTCGGGACAAAGAAGTTTATAGGAGGAACCTTACAGGAGAAGGAAAGCACATGCTTTCACCTTAATGTAAGTCAATGGAGCCAGAATTTTTTTCCAAGTAAATTTCGGCTTTTTCTTTCGGACCATTCAGCATGACATTTAAGTACACAGCGAAAGTAAACAGGCATTTTCAATTTCATTTGTCAAAAAATGAAAAACAAAAAACTAAGATTAAGTGACTTTTTTGATCCCACAAACGGGGAAATTCCACCTCCGCATTTAACCCATCCGTGAAGTGAAACACCACATACACACTAGTGAACACACACACTAGGGGGCAGTGAGCACACTTGCCCGGAGCGGTGGACAGCCCTATCCACGGCGCCCGGGGAGCAGTTGGGGGTTAGGTGTCTTGCTCAAGGACACCTCAGTCATGGACTGTCGAACCAGCAACTTTCCGGTCACAGGGCCAGATCCCTAACCTCCATATATGTATATATAAAGTATACACACACACACAACTCTTATACTCATTGTCCATTTTATCAGCTCCACTGTCCATATTCGCACTTGAGTCCATCTGTTTCTCAGTTTATTTCATTTGCCCCCTTTTTACCCTGTTCTTCAATGCCCAAGACCCCCACAGGACCACCACAGAGCAGGTATTATTTGGATATTGGGTGATTTGTGGGTTTTTGTTGGTACTTATATATGTACTTACATGCAATTATAATGTCCAATATGTATTACATATGTATTATGTGTGTGTTAGAACCTAAATCTTCTGGCATTTTTGTCCTGCAAGCGTATGAAAACATCCACACACACACACACTCACTCACACAAACACCTGAGGGCACAGCTGAATGTGATGCATCATTCTGCCCTCTGCTCAGAAAGACAGCAGAGGACGGACGGGTGGGGGAAGGATAGTGCCAGGGGCGTCCCCCCAGAGGTGGGTACAGTAACCTTAACCTGTTCACAAGCAAAAATGTTTACTTTAGTGCCGTGATGACTGAAGTGCGAATATAAGTAGCCTAGCAACAAAACAACTTAAGCAAAGAATGTATGAGGTCTTTATTGAGTTCTGAGTAGCTCCCAGAACTGCAGTGAAACTTCAGTACATCCAGCTTCTATCAGTTTGCAGTTTACACTCTATTGCTCTCTTTGGATCTGTTTGGTCTAAAATGATATAATTATCCTTCAAAATAAGAGTTGTGAGGAGAACTTAATGCACTTATCTGGTAGACTGAATTGGTGTCGGCGTCAATGCTAACCGGATATCAGTTAAGTGCTCAACGCGGTTTCTTACTGATGGTCAATTAAAAACCTGCAGCTGCACAGTTTAATAAAATAAATAAAAATGAAATGGTAAATAAAATCTCTTCCACATTCTTGAAAAGAATATCAGAGGTGGGTATAAAATGGCCATGTCAAGATAATCATTGATGTAGTTACATGACGTTAATGTTTCCTAGTGGGCTACTTTTTAAAAGAAGTAGTCAGCTAGTGAGTAAATAAGAATTAATTATTAATCTGGACATCAATGAAATTGTTAGTAGCTTGTTACTAGGGGCTACACCTCTCTACAGCGCTGCTGTGTCTGATCCACTCAAACCAGCGCAACACACTAACACACCACCACCACCACTCCAGTGTTACTGCAGAGTGATCCACCGTCCAAATAGTAGCTTCTCTGTGAGGGTCCATGAGGGTCCTGACCACTGAAGAACAGGATTAAAGGGGGCTATCAGAGAAACAGATGGACTACAGTCTGTAACTGTAGAACTACAAAGTGCTCCTATATTATAAAATGGACAACGAGCATAGAAACAAGGAGACGGTCATGATGTGATGCCTGATTGGTGTATAATGGCATTTTAAGCAGCACTCTGTTTTATTTGGTACTTTGGCAGGTAGTGGACCAATTTAGGCCAGGATTGGATTGATTTGTTGGGCTAGGGTCGGTTTCGGACTCAACTCATGGCTCAGATTAAATTGGATTTGGATAAAATTGGTCAGGTTGGGTTGGAGAGTCATCGGGCTCTGTTTTTATGCTTGGTCCAAAATCTCCGGCCTGAGATTATTAAAAAAAAAAAAGCACTAATTTATCATAGTATCATTATAGGCTGGAAGTACTTTCATAACAAAAAAGATGAGACTTTTATTATCCCACTGGGGGACATTTGCCTTGTTACAGCAGAATACACAGAAAGCAGATAAAGAGCAGTAAGTAGAGAAAAGATGTGCATCACACAAAACACAAAATATACGATATACTATAGAAATAAATAAATAAACAAGGCGTCTGTTATCAGAAAAATCTAAACAATAAAAATAGAATTAAGAAAACGTACAGTTTACACATGCAGTTGTATGGATATTGCACATTTCTGAGCAATGGTGCAATTGCAATTGCACAGAAATTGTAGATATTGCACAGAACTTGCGTATGTATTGCACCTGTACCAATCAGCGGCAGATATTGCGCATTAATTAGAGGTAGGATAAGATACAGGCCTATGTGGTGTGTTCGTGATGGTGCACTATGATATTGAGGTGTATCTATAATCCATAGTGTGTTTATGACAGTGTCGGAGTCCCTGCGCAAGTCTCTGAGTAGGTCAATGTAAACTGTGACTAGCCTTTACTCTCTTTCTGGCTGAATTTGATTGCCAAATTTCTCAGACTGGATGCCCCCCCAGCCCGTCTTTGAAGTTGATTGCTTTCCTGTGGTCGCACTGGGAGGCCAGCAGGGGCTTGTGGGCATTTGAACCCTAACGACTGAAAGGCTGACCCTATGACCCTGAGAACATTACTCATGTGATCAGTCTTTCGAAGACAACAGATGCCACTTCCTGTCTGACCCGCAGCCGCCCGCCCGCACTCGTACGAGTAAACACATGCGCGCATGGCTGGACCCACAGCTGCTTTCAGATGGCTAATTTAATAGACGTCCGTACTGATGGTGGTGTAACGTGATCTCAGGCGAGCCCTGGAGACGAGGCCTAAATGTGATCCAGGGATTGACAGAGATAACAAAAGTGTGTGTAAGAGGGCCCTATTGGATTATGTGGAATCAGTAATTGGTTGGATGTGTGTGCTGGAAAGACAAAGAGCAGCGGAGCTACATGCATGAATGTAATCGGAGGCTTCAATCTGGTGATGTACACACTTGTGAAGAGAGAAAAACGACAGCTGACGAGAACTCGACACTCGGCCGTGTCCTCCGCGCTCTGTGTGAGTGTGCGAGGGACCGAAACAGAGAAAATGAGGTAGAGAGAGAGAGATTCTGGTCTACATGTAGTTTGTTTACTAGCTTTATTTAACCCTGTCTTACATAACATGCATAACTTTAACTCAAGTACTTGATATGTGTACTTCGTCCACCACTGGATGCAGGGATGTGCAGTCCATAAAAATGACTGATATAGCAGATCGGGACAGGACTAAAATCCCTGAGAAACACCAATAATAATTATCCCACTTCCCCATGTAAATCCAATCCCATCCCAATAGCACTAAAGTCTCTGAATGGATCACTGGCGATATGCATGTTGAATAAAGCCAATAAAAGCACTACATTTACACCAGACTCTCTTTCTCCATCTCATTTCCTCTGTTTCTTTCGCACAAAGAGCACGAAGGACATGGCCGAGGGTCAAATTCTCGTCAGCTGTTGTTTTTCTCTTTTCGCAAGTGTGTAAATCAGCAGACTGAAGCTTGTTAGCTGGAAGTTCCCAAGGTAACAGTGATGCTAGTGACACACTGCACTCATTTAAGGTGGTTACTGGCCATGGCACTTTTCAGTGCATCCGGTGGCGACGCCCATTTCTGTAGTTTATACTGTGATTTTGTTGCATGCAAAGCGATCATAACCATTATTGACAACCACCTCCCCATGTAAACCTAATCTGTACGCTTTGCAACAAGACTACCCTCATAAATGACTTTTTATGGCTATTAACTAGGTTCTAAACAGTTATAAGCAGTTATAACATAAATGAAAGGACGTCAGTGAGCTGATCTCTTATGAACATGAATGTGATGAAGCTGATAAGATGAAGTAAACAAAGATCTGAGGTTTACCAGTACAGATGTGGTGGGCTTACTATTTGGCAAGCAACTGGTCACTCTTGCTTTTTTTTTGTTGTTTACATGTTATAGCTGATAATTGATTAGTTTTAAGGTGTTTTACCTATTCAACACTTAAAACCACTCAAAGGCTTCATGAGGGTCTTATGGTAAGGCATAGCATTGACAAAGGATTGTCTGTACTGTGTCCTTTACATATCAAATAAATGCAACAGCACTGAGGGGGGAAAAAAATATTACAGCAGGAAAGTAGATTCCTCAAATAGTGTAAAAACGTACCGATTCCATTTGCTTTTTGATTTTAATGTCACAATTCAGTTCAGTTTCATTTTTTATATATATATATATGAAACTGAACTGAATAGTGACATTAAAATCAAAAAGCAAATGGAATCGGTACGTTTTCCAATAATTATACGTATATTTATTCTGATCCAGATGACAACCTCGAGTGTTTGACTTGAATTACATAATCCAGGAGTCGGAGGAGAAGCCAGGGGCAATAATGACAACACTGCTGACATTTAGAGGAAACTTGGAAGGAGAAAAAAGAGGCTTGTTTTTGAACATTCTGGACGACTCTGAGCAAAGCGAGCTGATGATGGTAATTGTGAGAGGTAATTTAAGGGCCGGATTGATCTAACATGCGCGCTTGTACTGACAGATGACCCAGAGCAAAGATACTGATTACTGTCTCTCATTTACTGCCCGCTCTCACCCTCTCGCCACACACTGACATACGCGCTCGCTCGCTCTGTTATTTTGCTCGTTTGTCCTGTTTCTTGTTTATGCACGTGTGTGTGCAGATACCCACAAACCTCTTTTCATCCAGTTCAAGGGTGCAGGGTCATACACAAGTCTTGTGTATTATATAGGTTGATATCTATGTATAACAATATTATGTCCTGTGTAAATTGTTTATCACTGCTGTTGGAGGAAAACCTCAGATCTGCATTTTTGTTGGTTTTTCAGTTTTTGACAAAATTTGAAAATATCTGTTGCCATTTAGATTGTGTGTAAATTTCATGATGAAAGAACTGAAACGGCCCAGAATGACTTGGGTGGAATTCTGGCTCCATTGACTTGCATTGGAATTAAAGTAGGTTTTTTCCTTCTCCTGTGAAGTTAACATTTTGGGATGTGATATGTAACCTGTAAAATGTAGTGTGTGTGTGTGTGTGTGTGTGTGTGTGTGTGTGTGTGTGTGTGTGTGTGTGTGTGTGTATGTATAAAAGCAATAGAACACGAGAGGGGGTGTATCACGAAATAACATCACAGCTGTGATTTCGTCGCAAAGAGTTAAACAAAAAAAAATTATGAAATTAATAAACTGGGTCATGAATGTGGCCTTTATGTATGTTGTATATTTAAATATATTAAAACATGACAATGTCCCCCATGTGTAAGTATCTATATGCAATAAAAATATATCCCATATTTATTTATGTATTTATAATGATTTATTTTATGTATTGTTGCTACTGGGACAAACTCTTCTTTTTTTTTTTTTTTTTTTTGCAACTTTTAATAATTTTTTTTTTTATGGACGTCTAATACAGCAGGTGACCTTTTACGTTGTGTGAAAATTTCATGATGAATAATAATTGTGTAAGCCATGTTAAAGAATGAATAAATCCATGGAAATCTGGCTGGACTTTCAGATGAGCTAAAGGCCAAAGCTAATAATATAGCTCTTTAATGTGGCATTAATTTGAGAGAATCGGACAGTTTTAGTGTCAAAGCTGGCGTGCATATGGTTACACTGTTATTCATATTAGCTCCTATAGATTTTTTTTTTTTTTTGCACAGTCCAGTTTAATCAGATTGGTTCATCAAGCTACAGCTGTGTTCTCAAAGGCTAACTTGGTTAGGTCTTAACATTGTTCTCTAACATTTTCAGCTTCAAGAATGAAGTGAAAACAGCATCACCCTCCTAACGATTAGGATGGCACTGGTCAAAACGAAGTGCTCCGTCTTTCCACCAAACAATTCTGACAAATTTACTGCCGCTGCCGTTTTCACTGCAGGTTTGTTCCAACGCGTTTTATCGGAGCTCATCAATGATGATCATTGATTGAACCTTGTTAAGCAGTGCTCAAAAAGAAGAGTCCAAGTTGTTAACCATCCCATCAAAGTTTTTTAGGGAAGTGTATCATCACTTAGGACAAAATCTCTTATGTCCAGAATGGTAACTTTTTACAGGAGAAAAGAACCAGATTTTTTTTTTTTCTCCAAGAAATGAATTTTGGGTCGTTTCCATTTTGGCCATGCATCATGAAATCTTAACAGGGCATAAAGAGCACCTAATATTTTCTGATTATGCCAAAAAAATGAATACATAAGGTCTGTCTTGACAGGGATGATATGGAAGTAAATCACACAACTGACTAGAAGGTTCTCCTCTATTTAAACATCATGCGGATGTGTTAAATGAATCTATTTAAACGGCACCAGCTATTATGAGAGATTAAAGTCTATTTAGGTCTGTCGAGTGTGGACAAACATGGAGAAAATATTATGAATGAGCTAAAAACCCAAAGTAAATTTGTTTTGTTTTTCAATTGATTTCACAAAACAGTGCTTAAGCTGCCCGGATATATATATTTACATATACATAAAAACCATGATCAAGGCCTAAAGCAGAAGAGACCAATGACCCTAATACACGCTACTGCCTTTTCCATCCATTTATCAAGTCCAGGGTCTGCTCTGAAGCACAGTGGTGGAGCGAGAGTAGAAAGCAGAGAGGAAGATAAGCGGAGGGAGAGTAGAAAACGGGCTATTTGCCCTGCAGCGTCTCACAGATTTGAGAGATGGAGCTAATGCTTTCCACATTATCAAACGTGAGGCATCTATATGACCCTGAGGGAAGCATGAATGTTGGACAGATTTGGCTGAAAAGCTCATCAGGATCATCTGCGCCCACAGAAACGCACTCGCCAGAACTTGATTAGGATCCAGCTACAAGCCGTTATAGAGGTATTATTTCATCCCTCATTTCAACAGTCGCCTGCTGGGATGGTCTACAATTGCATGACTCAAGGGGCTCTTGGCGAATATACCTAAAAATCCACATAGAGAGAAGACAAAGTGAACTAGAGGGAAAGAAAGAGATCATTTTTCTAGCTTTTTTTGTGGTCGAGGTCGTGTAGCATCAGACCGTAATGGCCGACTAAGGTTCAAGGGGAAGGCCTGTCGGGTCACTATAGAACCGCTAATCCACTTTGAGCAATCCAGTAGCCAAGCAAATCTTACCTCGGGCCAAAACGCTACATATGTTAGCCTGATTCAACACAATGCTTTTGAGATGTGAGATGTAGCCGATCAGTTTTTGAGCTAGTGCAATAGCAGCAGGTCAATCAGGTCAACTGTGAAATTTTGTAAGCAATGTCAATCTGATACAACTTTGCCAAAATCAGTGAATATCTCCTCACGGTCCAAAAAAACTGATGTTCGTACTCCGCCCTGGCTCTGTAAATGGGACACACACATAGTGGTTCGGACCAAATGAAATCGGCGAGTCAGCAACAGGGGGCACTCTGGCTTGTGCACAAGACAGGGCGAGGAAGAGGGGGTTGGGCAATGGTATACCTGCAACATTCTATGGTGGATAGACCTCTGAGAGTTGACAAGGCTAAAGTTGACTTCCTATTGGTCAGCTTCTTGTTTTTGAATATTCCTGTTCCACCCTAATTGGTGCACCGGTTATTCGAAAACCATTTGAAAACCATTTGAACCAAAAGTGTATGAAAAAGACACCGACTACTGTTTCAATGAGAGTTGAGAGGCAAGAATGAGGAGGATGCTCTGTTTCTGCTTGACAGGTCAGTAACTAACATATAACAGGTCAATGTCATTTTGTCTCGTTTGCGATAGCTAATCCAAACTGGTTATCTTAACAGCAGCAATTATGAGTTTGCTAACCCACGACCTAGCTAATGTTGTTTACTTGCTGTGTCATTATTTGCTGAAACATCATATCGTATTTGTCCATTCCACATTTGCAAAGAGTTTTACGGGCACCAAGTCCACTAGCTCACTGTTGTTTGCCATGGCAATAAGCATCCATGAATATGGGTGCTGAACTTCTCAAGGAGCACTGACGGGAGGGGTGTATTCGTTTTGTGGTTGAGTTGAAATATCGACCGTATTTGACACCACCTTATAACTGCTAAAGTTTGAGCCTCATTCTATCAACTTTGCAGTAATGCAGTTACCGAGTATCACCGTGAAACATCCATCAGCAGCCTCATGTACAGATCAGGGATTGCAAGATGGCATATCTCGGAGCTATTGAGTTTATTTTTATACACATCTATTAAAGATTGTCAATGTACTGTATCCTACGCAGTAAGCATCAGAATTCCACGGCTTATTCTAAACATTATAACTTAGCTTGTCACATCTATGACAACCTTAAACAGAGCCTGCAAATCACTGTCAAATAAGAAGAAAGTATGAGGTGGGACTAGCCAGAGGCTAAGCATTAGTGTTTAATAAATCAATCAAAAGCTGATGTCTGAAGTCATAACAGCGCCAATGATGAATGAGGACTTAATCTCAGGCTCTCTGCTGCACAGTGACCAGAACGAGGGATATTCCAGTGCACTGGACCGTATAGCATGTTTTTGCATCTCTTCCAATTAGCCAAGCTAGCATGACCTTTCCCACGTATCAGGAAGCGTTGGTGAATGTGAGACAATGTCTGAATAAGAGGCAGGAAGGGAAAGTGTTGCGGCAGCCTTTTTTTGGGGGGTTTCTGTTGGATAAGGTCAAGCTGCTATACTGTCATATGCAAGAGTTTGACGTTTTGTTGATGTTCTAAGTGAAAATGAGTTAATATATATAGAGACTCTGATCTCACACTTAGTTATTATCTAGAACCTGTTGGGAATTTGAGTGCGCTATAGTTTAGTGTCTTGGAACTTGCCATCGTGTTACCCAAACCAGTTACTATAGTATTCCAGAGTTTGCACCTCACACTAACCAGCTTAACACATAGTAGACTGTAGAGGGAAAATCCATCTTCTTAAGAAGATCTTGATTGGCTGGATCAAGGGGGCAGCATGGTAGATGGAAGTTGGAGCTAAACTCTGCAGGACTCCACTGTTTTAAATGGCTTTATTTTCCAAAAGAAAACTCTTTGGCGTCTTGTATTTTTTAAAGAGCGTAATGCAAGTAGGCACATCTGTTTCAATAAATTAGTGGAATAGCAGTCGAGTGGTGAGGTGATAAGTAATGGCATCTCTCTCTGCTTTTCTCTGGCACTGATGCCACAAAATGGAGAGCACAACCACAATCCTGAGAGATTCGGGGGACGTTATACACCATTTCCAGTGTTTTCTTTGATTGCCATTAAAAGAGGTTGCTTGAACCTTCTTTTTTTGCCTTCTCTTCCCAGTTTCTTGGAGCTTTTCTGTCCAAGCTCGTTTCAAACCTTTGCCCTTCTCCTGCAAACATGTTTGAATAAAACTGTCCAGCAGGTTAGTGGTCTGCGTTTTAGTGTTGACAACAGGACTGAGAGACAGTGGCAGGCCATTCATAAACAGTGCGTGCAAGAGAGTGCTCGCGTGTTTACAACCGCCGACGTGATTTATTAGCACGATGCTCGTGTCCGCTATGCGTTCGTTATCCCACCCACTCCTATTCTCAGCTTGAGGAGCTCATTTATTACACGCTAATGAGTTGTTGATAACGATCCTCCCTGTACAGTATTGCTCAGCATTGCCAAAACTACATGAGGGACAGGGGGGGGGGAAGGGAACACGGCCAAAGAAAGGCTTCAGCTGGAGAGGAGAGGAAAAGAAATGTGCACTTTGAGTCAAAAACCTCCTGACTTGGCGAGTCGCCTTCATCTTTAAGTGAAGACAAATGGTTTCAGCAGCAAGGTTAAAAACTAGGTGGTGTAATGCGAAAGATATTAATGTGCAAATATGGAAATACTGTATTAATCGAAAGCATCACAGCACAGGGCATCAGATGACGGGACACACAAACCATCCGTCATGGCAAATATGATTGCAACACAATCTCGGTTTCTAATGCTTTCAACATAGAGCACTTGAATGCTCCTGATGAATCAAGACACATTCTCAATGAAGCATAAAATGGCCAGTGGACCAAACTCCCTGTGCCTCTATTGCTGCATGAAGTGGTAATTAGAGGACGCATTAAGCATCAAGATGAACAATTCTTGTTAATGAAACAGCGGCGACAACAGGACAGCAGAGCCAGGGGTTGCAAGAAGTTGATTATTTCATGAACTGGCACAATCAAGAAAATGAGATGAGATCCCCACCGACAACCCAGCATACACCCCCCACCCCCACCCCCACATACACACATCTCTTTCCAGAGCAGATGATTGTCTATTCACCCAAGGTCTTAATACGATGAGCTCAACTGAATAGGCAAATCAAGTAAGACCTTCGGTTGCAAGTGCCAGTGTTTGGATGTTGGATAGAGGATGCTGGGCTCAATCTCTGGTAAATATGGCTAAAGGATATGCATGCATTCATCTTCCACCCCATAAAATAGCATGGCTTGTCTGGGCACCATGGGCACTGTTTGAGAGATTAAGCGCAATAAGAGTTGCAAAGGTATAACACTTTTATATATGAAACTTAAAATTATAAGCTGACTGGTACCACAGCGTTTCTCGGATTCATTCAACTTGTGGATCCAAGAGTTCACACAATTCAAAGTTTTTGGTTTAGTCATAAGTTTAAACATGGCACTGTCACAAGTTGCCACCTATGCCCCAAGTCATTTCATGAAATAACTCCCCTGCTAGATCTGCCCCAGACAGCTGTAAGTGCTATTGTGAAATGGAAGCATCTAGAAGCAAAACTAGCTCAGCCACAAAGTGATGGACAATGCACACTTACTAAGTGTTGAAGCTTGTATATCACAAGTCTAAGATCAATATGCACAATGCCATGTACTGGCTTGAGAAGTTTAAAAAAAGCCACCATTGTTTTCTGAAGCAGTGGAAACATGTTCTGTGGAGTGATGAATCACACTTTACTATCGGTCAGTATGAAGCTGGGTGAATCCAGCTTTGCCAGATCCCTTGAGAACACTGGCTGCTGGAATGCCTAGTGTCAGTAGAAAAGTTTGGTGGAGGAGGGATAATGGTCTGCCGCTTTTTTTCAGGGTTTATTCTCGGTCCCTTAGTTCCAGTAATGTTAATGCTACAGCAAACTAAGACATTTTAGACAATTATGTTTTCAACTTTGCATCAACATTTTGGCAAAGGGCCTGTGCTGTTCCCGCAAGACAGTGCCCCTTTATGCATAAAGGGAACTCCATAAAGACATGCTTTGAAGATGAATTCCAGTAGCATGCACAGAGCTTAGTCTTACTGAACACCTTTGGTATGGATTGGAATGCATGTTGGGAGCAAGGCCTTCTTGTCTAACATGAGTGCTTGGCCTCACAAATGCTCTTTTGGCTAAATTGACATGAATTCCCACAGACACTCAAATTTTGTGGAAAGCCATCCCAGAAGAGTATGGACTGTTATAGACACAAAGGAGGGCCAATATTGATGCCCATGGTTTTGGAATGTGATGTCCAACAATCTCATATACACTATATTGCAAAAAGTATTCACGCTTCTGCCTTCACACATATATGAACTTCAGTGACTTGAGTGACATCCCATTCTTAATCCATAGGGTTTAATATGACGTTAGCACATTTGTGAGGTCAGACACCGATGTTGGATGAGAAGGCCTGGCTTGCAGTCTCCCCTCTAATTCAATCCAAAGGTGTTTTATCAGGTTGAGGTCAGGACTCAGGACTGTTCAGGCCAGTCAAGTTCTTCCACACCAAACTCGCTCATCCATGTCTTTATGGACTTTGGTTTGTGCACTGATGCGCAACAGTTGGAACTGTTGGAACAGGAAGGGGAGAACCCCAAATTGTTCCCATAAATTTGGGAGCAGGAAATTGTCAAGTCTCTTGATCTGCTGAAGCATTAAGAGTTTCTTTCACTGAAACTGAGGGGCCGGGCCCAACTCCTGAAAAACAACCCGACACCATAATCCCCCCTCCACCAAACTTTACACTTGGCACAGTGCAGTCAGACAAGTACTGTTCTTCTCACAACTGCCAAACCCAGAGTAGTCCGTTGGATTGCCAGTTGGAGAAGCGTGATTCTTCACTCCAGAGAACACATCTCCACTGCTCTAGAGTCCAGTGGTGGCACTTTACACCACTGTATTTGACACTTTGCATTGCGCTTGATGATGTAAGGCTTGGATGCAGCTGCTCGGCCTTGGAAACCCATTCCATAGAGGTCTCTATGCTGTTCTTGAGCTGATCTGAAAGCCACATGAAGTTTGGGGGTCTGTAGCGATTGACTCTGCAGAAAGTTGTTGAACTCTGTGCAGTATGTGCCTCAGCATCTGCTGACCCTGCTCTGTCATTTTACATGGCCTACCACTTTGTGACTGAGTTGGTGTTCCCAGTCGCTTCCACTTTGTTATAATCCCACTGACAGTTCACTGTAGAATATTTAGTAGTGAGGAAATTTCACGACTGGACTTGTTGCACAGGTGGCGTCCGATCACGGTACCACGCTGGAATTCACTGAGCTCCTGAGAGCGACCCATTCTTTCACTAATGTCTGTAGAAGCAGTATGCAGGCCTAGGTGCTTGGGTTTTATACACCTATGGCCATGGAAGTGATTGGAACACCTGAATTCAATGATTTGGATGGGTGAGTGAACACTATATTTCCAAAAATGTAGGTGTGACGGTCAGGTGTCCAAATACTTTTGGCCATGTAGTGCATGTCACATTACTGGATCATTCTCATAAGATTTCTGTAAGAAGCCGAACTCTGCATTTCAGCATTGTAGACCCAATTTGACACACTTAATCAAGATGCATCTGAGTAGTAGAGACTAAGATTAGAAAGTAGTCTTTGTTGTAACAAAGCCCTCAGGACAGAGCTGGTCCATGTTGTTTGTTCTGCTATACTACATGTTCAGAAGCTTCAGCTCACAAAGAGGGAAAAGCACCAACTGCTTAGCAGTAATACTTGAATAAGACTGAACATTCCAATCCAGTCCGTGTTATCACTGAGATTCAGATGTTCTTCAAAATTAGCTTATTAAAGCCTCCCACCCCACACAGCGCCTGGTTCCACAGCACTGTGATTGGGTATCTGATTGGGCAATGCTTGGCAAGCAAATTTGTCTCTGATTAAATAATTAATTCTCAATTGGAGATGCATATAGCAGGTTCTCTCTCTCTATCACTCTCTCACTTTTTGACAAGGCACGTGCTCTTTCCCTTTAAAGAAGTCTGGGCTCGAGTGATTAGCAGCAAAGCATTTTAATTAACTCCAACTTCTTTTTTTTTTTTTGATCTGAGCCAGAGAAATTAACATCTCTTGTCACATTTGCTGTTGCGAGGATCAGAGTAAATTTACCGTTCACTCTGCCTTCTGATTGCATTTTGCAGTACAGTACGTGGCCTGTATGTTCTCCTGTTTGGGTTTTCCATTGACTTTTTTTGAGCTACATTTGTAGTTTATTGGTGATATGTACAAGTTCAAGACACAAAAAGCATCCTGTCCTCTATGGACTTCATTTCCCATAACTCCCGTTGGTATACTATGAAAAAAAGATGGTTCATCACAGGTTCTTTATTAAATAAAATGGTTCTATATAGAACTATGAACACTCAAAGAACCCTTTGCATAATTAAGTGGTTCTTTAGACTGATGGAAAATGGTGCTGTAGACGGTCCAATATAGATCCATGTGTAAAAGGGGTTCGATATAGCACCCATAAGGGTTCTTCTATTGTTATGATGTCAAGCTTGTGAAAATAGAACTCATTTTGGTGCCATAAAGAACCTTTTTTCACAAGATTTCCATATAGAACCTTCTACAGCACATTGTCTATAAATGTCAATAACCCTTTCACAGTGCCAAGTATGTTTTAATTCTACAAAAGGTTCATTGAGTGAGGGTTTTCTAGAACCATTTTCATGGTTCATCACCAGGCGCATTGATGTCTTTTGTTGGTGAAGTTTTACCAGGTCTTTAATTTTAGCTCTGTTTTAGTTTCTCCTTCTTTTAGGTCCTTCGCTTCTCAGACTTGTCCTCAGTGAGAGAAACCCTGCTCAGTGGAGGTTGGGTGATTGATTTTGTTCCATCAAGAACATCAATTTTGGCCCTAAAAATTACATTTGCTGTAGCAGTATAAAGCAATTGGTTAAACCTGAGCAGTTGACAACATCTCATCCTTCTGCTGCAATCATAAAGATGACCAAAAAGATGGCTGAGTCAGTTCCTCTACCCTGGCAGTTACACATCCCTTGACTAAAGAACCCTTGATGAAGGTCTTTTCAGTGTGTGCTCCTACCTCCCTCCCACACTTTGGAGGGTTATTTTAAAGATTGTTACAAATTATTGGCTACCTGTTAAAATTGTAATGTAAAGATTATGATAAGGTAACACAATCTGATTTCTTTTGGATCACTTCTCTTTTTAAAGTTTAAAACATTATGACCACCTGCTTAATATGTGGTTGGTCCTCCGTATGCCACCAAAACAGCTCTGAGGTATGGCCTGTAGAAGACCTCCTGAAGGTGCTCTGTTATCTGGCACCAAGGCATAAGCAGAAGATCTTTGGCCTGGAAGTTGCAAAATGGAGCCACTGCAGATCAGACTAGTGTTCCAAAACATCCCACAGATGCTCAATTACATTGAGATCTGGGGAATTTGGAGGACAGTGCAGGGGGAGGGGGGGGGGCACATGTAGGTGGCACAAGTCAAAATGTCCACATGACCCAGGGCTACCCAGCAGAACATTGAGCCATCCACCAGCTTGTCCTCTTCCCTCAGTGTATCCTGTTGATATCACTTCCCCAGGTAAATGGGGAGATTAAATTAAAGATAATCTACTTGCACAAGGAAGAGGAAGGTCAAAGAAAATAACAGGAATTTCCAAACAGACCTTAAAAACTGAATATGGAATATAGAGAAAATGATACTCCTAACAGCATCTCTAGACCACCAAAGCTGTCTCTTTCAAATACTTAAAGCTTTCATCTTTGAGAGAGAAGATATGAAGACAAGAAAGACAACTTATTGCTGTGGGCCTGAAAGGATGTGTCAAGGAGCCCTTATTGAGAACACGAAGCTTTGCCAGTCAAACAAAGAAGCTGCTGATGTTCTCATAATAATGGGCAGACCTCAACATTGCTTCTTGTAATCCATATTATCCAAAGCACATTCCGTAAAGAAATCCAACCAACTTCCAAGACTGAACTTGGTGAAGAAAATATCCCTGCAGATTCCTTTGAAAACCTGAAAGCAAGTTACCTGGAAAAAAAGACTGGGACCTGTTTTTTTAAAAGAGGGTTGATGCTACTTACTAAAAATATGGTAACACTTTATAAAAACTTTATAAAAAAAAATAAACAACTGAACAAATCAAAATCAGTATTTGAAAGTGTACAAATGTTTTGCATATGCCAGTTTGTGTAGTTGTTAATAATCCTATTAACATGCTGTATGTGGGATTTTTCTGGACAGTTCCCAAAAACCTCAATATATAATGGGCTGCACAGCATCTATACATGTAAACAAATTATTAAAGAAATGCATCATTTACAAGATGTATTTTTTTATTAAATAAATGCTTTCAGCTTTTTTCCCTGGCACTGAACATGATTAAGTTTTACTTAATGGCAATGCCGACTGGGAATTCATTTGAAGGGTGGTCGTTGGCGCTGTAGTCTCCCTACTAAGCCATTTTCCCACAGGATGAAGCTGAGGTCTGCCCATTGTAGAAGCATCATGTGAAAAATTTGTACAGCTTTGGCTCTGTATA
Organism: Pygocentrus nattereri; assembly: GCF_015220715.1. Classification (NCBI taxonomy): domain Eukaryota; kingdom Metazoa; phylum Chordata; class Actinopteri; order Characiformes; family Serrasalmidae; genus Pygocentrus; species Pygocentrus nattereri. The sequence continues at coordinate 43,001,969 of NC_051216.1, forward strand.
GTTGAATGATTCCCCCTTGTGCCAGGCTGGCACAAGTCTAAACTTGGTGAGCACATTGTTTTGCAGGGGCGAGGTGAATGCATGCGTCCGGGGGAATACTCCCCCAGAAAAGTCCACATAGAGTCTCCCTGTTGGGCAACCGCATCTGCCCCTCCTGGATGCGGGTGGGCAGCAGTGCCAGATGCAGCTCCAGCCCAATAAATCATTTGTTATGGTGTGCCAGTGGCAGGCAGCACTGCAGAATGCTGTATTATTCCTACTACTGGCTTTGACAAATGGCTCTCAGATTGTTAGGGAGACGAAATGGCAGGCCATGTAAACGGTTTCACTTCGCCCCCCCCAACCCCCCCCGCCTTTTGTATGTTTTTTTCTTTCCTTCCCTCCTCACCCTCTCAAACTATTTTGAGGCATCCTTTTTTTTTTTTGCTCTTTTTGTCATCACCTTTCGCTCAGTCCGTCTCTCTCCCTCACTCTCCTTTGCTTCTCTCTTGAACATTTAGAACCAAGAGATGGGGAGCAAGCAAGATTAAGCAGGAAATATTTATTGGGTCCATTAATTCACTTCTCTGAGGATTAATGGTTTATGTGGCAAAACTGGAGCTGGCGCATGATGAATATTACTGTCTGTTCATGAATTCCAGCCTTATGCTCTACCTGTGTGGAAACTCACAGGCAACTTGCTGCTGGAGGCCTAACCTCCTGCCAAATTTGGCTCTACTAATCTGACACCTTTGGCTTAAAAGGGTCAAAAATGTCCTTGAGTTTGAAGAACATTGTTCCTTTTCAAAATGTACTATCTACTCCCCCTTCTATGCAGTCCATTTATGCTGCAAATCAACTTAAACATCACCAGGCGCATTGATGTCTTTTGTTGGTGAAGTTTTACCAGGTCTTTAATTTAGCTCTGTTTTAGTTTCTCCTTCTTTTAGGTCCTTCGCTTCTCAGACTTGTCCTCAGTGAGAGAAACCCTGCTCAGTGGAGGTTGGGTGATTGATTTTGTTCCATCAAGAACATCAATTTTGGCCCTAAAAATTACATTTGCTGTAGCAGTATAAAGCAATTGGTTAAACCTGAGCAGTTGACAACATCTCATCCTTCTGCTGCAATCATAAAGATGACCAAAAAGATGGCTGAGTCAGTTCCTCTACCCTGGCAGTTACACATCCCTTGACGCTACCTCCATCATGTTTCACAGAAAAGCATGAGAGATTTTCTCATTCTATTAATCTGGTACAAGGTTCATTTTCCATTCCATCTAACCAAAAGCCAGAGGCTTTATTAATTTTTTTTTTTAAGCAACCGTATGATCTTGATCTCGTTTTCACTTCTCTAGGCTTACCTTACCCACCTTCCTTTATCTTCTCATTGTTTTCTTTTGGGTGTTCTTATCACATCTATGCTTATAGTCTGGACAGGATTCAACAGGATTCTAAGGACTACTTCTGTGGCATCCCCTGCTAACCCCATGACCCAGGAGGATAAGCAGCTACGATGATGTGTTTGTACTTCTGTTACATTCTCAGTAACATTTCTAGATCTCACAGAATTGTACTGATGATGTTAAAGTAGAGGTCATCAACCTGTTTGCTCAGGTTCAGGCGAGTTTCACGAAGATTTGACAGGCTTAGCTCAGTCAAATGACCTCATGGAAAGGAGTCCCTGAATGTCGAGTTGATTTTGGGTTGGGATGAAATGGATCTCCAGGAAGAGGCTTGGTGACAACTTTCATAGACTTAAAACTTTTGGGATGGCATTGATGACCACATTTGTTCTACGCACATTTTATAAGCGGCTTGTCCTGGGTCACGGGGGAGCTGGGGCCTTTCCCCTCAGCCGTTGGCTAGAAGGCGGGAAACACCCTAGACAGGTCATCAGTCTATCTCAGGACAGACACACAGATATATACATCCACACCTAGGGGCAATTTAGCATGTCTATTCTGGCCTGATTACATGTCTTTGGACTGTGGGAGGAAACTAGAGCATCTGGAGGAAACCCATGCAGACATGGGGAGAACATGCAAGATCCACAGAGAAAAGACCTTGGTCATCTGGCTGGAAATTGAACTCGGGCTCTTCTTGCTGTGAGGTGACGGCGCTACCCACTGTGCCTCCTCTACATTTTTGATGGTTGGTTTTAAACTTTATTTCAGATTAGCTAATAATCAGACTATTCATGTTATTTTGTTGATGATATGATGGCCGCTTTCATTGCTGCTATAATTTAGCAGGCACCATCATTAGGAATGTGGAGTTCTACCTGGATGCGGACCAGAATGTTAGGCCCACTTAAAGCTCTAGGCTACATTTCACATACTCAAAAGTTCCATTACAGCTTTGTATGTTGATCATGATCTTTTTCTCTCCACGCTGTCCAACATTTGGCTTTAACATGCTAATCCTCTAAGTTGCTTGTCTTTCTTCCCCTCTCCAGCATAATCCCTCTATTCTCATGCTGGCCCACATCTGGCGAGGTTCACATTAAACACGCTGATTGATGATGTATCGATCACAAGCCTCTTTTTTTCTCCTGTCCGGCGAGGTGCTGATTCGACAGTGCTGCAATCCAGGGCCTTATCTTTGCAGGCCACCTTGCCACACGTGGCATTTTTCCAACCTTTTACAGAAAATGGAAAACTGTAGGGGGAATGTGAGACCACTTTGAATGTCTGAAATCTGTCATTACATTCGTGCGGCTTTCACAGCTGTCCGGGGGAGTGTGGTATGTTGGTGCGCGACAAAGAGAGAGGGACCACCGTTTCAGTCCAAAATTATGTATTTTTCATCTACTTCACCATCTGTGTCGCCTAATGAGGGGAGGCATGTTACGGTAAAAGCAAAAGTAATTATATTTCTCTCCCTCTTAAGATCCCTTTAATTCTGTTTTTCTCCTCATTTGTGCATTACGGTAATAACACATGTAGGAGACTCTTATTCAAACTACCACTACTACCTTTAGGCCCTTTCATGATCTCCCTAGTTATCTTTCTATTCTGTCATTTTGGGAAAATGCACTTTTTTTTGGTGAAGGAAATGGACGGGACAGAAAATTACATCCGTGGAGATGACATTTGCGTCTAATGTTCAATTTTAGAGAAACTGGCGTAGTCTCTTAGTGGATAAGGGTGAAACAAATTTTTATGTGTTCTGGCAATTTCGTTTTGTCTTTTTTCAGTAACCTCCATTCCTCCATTTCGGCATTTCAAACCCTAGCTTTCCTTTTTTTTCCCTTTCTTTTGAGGGAATTCGTGCCATTCAACATATCTTTCAATTCTCCTTTTTGCCCACCAGCTCCTCTCCTCCTCTCTCTCCTACCTCATTCCATACTTCTGCTTCAGTCAGAGGGTGTGATAACCATCACTCTCCACTGGTGTTTCAATTCAGCCACTCCTGCCTTCTCCTGTTCTGGAGTGCTGTCCCCCTGCTATCGGCCTATCTGCCCATGGAGCAATCGCTCCATGTCTTTCCTTAGGTAAGCAAGGGATAGAGAGGGAAGACTGGGGCAAGATTTGATCAAAGATAACAGCCTACAAGCTCAAGTCAAGTCAAATCAAGTCAGCTTTGTCTACTGCAATATGTACAGGATGTACAGTGTACTGAAACTGCATTACTCTCAGACCCCCATGGTGTAGCAATAACATTAAATAGAAAAATGTGAATGTGAAGAAACATTAATTATAGAAAAATAGAATAAGAATTTAATAATAATTAGCATGTTGGCATCTTTAGGCTTTTACTTGGCTGCGTTACGCTGGTGGTGGATGCGAATATGTGAGCATGGGGGGCTCATCTGACCCTTGTGTAAGAAAAATGAAACTAGTTGTGCTTTTGTGTATTTAATATGAAATTCTCTACACTTTCAATGACCAAATGTATTCTGTGGAACTTCTAATGACTTGGATATACACCAGTCAGATCATAGCATATGACCACCTCCTCGTTTCTGCGCTCATTGTCCATTTTATCAGCTCCACTTACTGTATAGCTGCACTTTGTAGTTCTACAGTTACAGACTGTAGTCCATCTGTTTCTCTGATACTCTGTTACCCTGTTCTTCAGGGGTCACGACTCCCATGGACCCTCACAGAGCTGGTACTATTTTGGTGGTGGGTCATTCTCAGCACTGCAGTAACACTGACGTGGTGGTGGTGTGTTTGTGTGTGTTGTGCTGGTCCGAGTGGATCAGACGCAGCAGTACTGCTGGAAGTTTTTAAACACCTGTGTCGCTGCTGGACTGAGAACCAAAAATATCCAGCCAACAGCGTCCTGCGACCACTGATGAAGGACTAGAGGATGACCAACACAAACTGCAGCAGCAGATGAGCTGTCGTCTCTGACTTTACATCCACAAGGTGGACTGACAAGGTAGGAGTGTCTAATAGAGTGGACAGTGAGTGGACACAGTGTTTAAAAACTATATAGTAAGTGGAGCTGATAAAATGGACAATGAGTGTAGAAACAAGGAGGTGATCATAATGTTATGCCTGATCAGTGTATTTACAATGTAAAAAGTATATGATGAAATACATCACTGCTGCCAATATAAGTAAAATAAGTTTTTTCCAATTTATTTCCCCTCATTTGAACCTGGTAGCTATCTTTTATGAAATGTTAAAACTTTATGATGAATGGATCTCTTGGTAGAAGAAAATCACATGGAATGCAATCCTTTCACATCAACTTACATTAAAAGTTAATAAAGTCTTTACTTAATTAAGTAAAGTTACTATTTTCGACATTTTCTTTGGAAAGCGACAATATATTAAATGCATTTAATGGCTCTTTTGAGTGTTTTTGAATAACCTAAAATATAAAATTTGTAGACATAACTGTTGGAACACATTACATATATACTGGAAGTACTGATGCTCTTCGCTGCTACGAGTTCTACAGAAACTAAAATGCACTTCTGTTTTAATAAACACACTAAATATGTGCATCAAATATGTATTTAAGTATTTCAATATAGTATTAGGAACATCTTATGTTTAAGTAAGGTTGAAATCCATGTTCGATGTCTACAGGTGCTTTACTAGAATAACTCAAGCAGTTGTTAAGACATAAATTCTACAACACTTGAAATATAATTTTAATGGGTACTCTTGGTTGTACTGATATGACTCATATTTGATTTGCTAGTTTGAGTTATATTGCAGCTAAAATGCAAAAGAAATGTACTGTGTTTTAAAAGCAATGCTTTTAAATAATAATAATAAAATGAATAATGTAGTTAAATTGATAACAATCTTTTGCATAAATGTCCTTTAGTATATTAAGAAAATTGTTCAATTGTACTTCATTACAACCTAATAAAGTACAAAATATGTTTGAAAATATATGTATATTTTTTTATATATAGGAAAGTATATTTCAGGTGTTTTGTAAAATACATGATGTAAAAATGTACTTTTAGTATTATCTATGTATATTAAGTGTACTATTTATGTACTCAAGTATGAAAGAGAGAAGGAGGACTCATTTTGCAGGTCAGTGAGAGACAGAAGAACAGAGGGAGGGCAAAGTGGCGGTGATGTCCATTCTCTCCTTCCCTTTTCACTCCCCTTCTGTGGCCTCGCCCTATTGAACTCTAGCTGTGAGACAGCCGTCACTATTGCAGAATGTCTTATGACCCACCCTAGCCTGTTGCTAATGCCTGCCGCTAGGCTCTGCTGACACCCCCCTCCCTCTTGTACTCACCCTGATTCCACCCAAAAAATACCAAGTCTTGTCCAGCAGAGTGCCAGGACTACCCAGGGACAAAAGTGCAGAGGGGGTGACAATACAGGGAAAATGAGTTGTTACACATTAGCAAGGGTGATCTGTCATTGCAAACACTGAGCTAACAGGCGGTCAGATTCACTCCCTGTCTCAGAGTTCAGCAGGACAACGACTCTGTTTTAATAGAACGCTACCCCATCCCGTCAATCCAAAATCCAAGTCAAGGACAAATGCTTTAAAAAACTAGGTTCCTGCCGAGAGTTCCTCTGCTGAAACCTAGTTTACTCACTCCAAGAAAATGGCCCAGGGTACCAGGGGGTCAACAAGATGGAGGGCAACACATCATTCTCCACTTAACCCCTCCCTGAGCAGAGCAGCAGCCAGTCATAACGAGTTTGCCGCTAAGCGGAGGACTCGCTTTGCTGCGATTCGCCGCCGGGCATCACCAGGACAAGCCGCAGAAAGCAGTGGTGAACAAAGGACAGAGGGATAAGGCAAGAAAGAGACACAGACGGCAAATGAGATCTCCTTCATCCTCTGCTGCTCCACTGAACTGTCTGTAACCTCTTCTCCTACCAGACGCCCTCTCCAAACACGCCCCCGTCAGTCACAACACATGAATCTTTTACAGGCCTGGTCACAAACTGGGCCAAACAAACATTAACTCAGCGCTGAGCTAAAGCACGCTGCGATGGTACAAAGGAAGCTTGCATCTTCAAGGCAACTGCTCACTCAGCTCTAGCAGGCAAATGTAAAAGAGATCCTATGCAAGCTCTTGACCTTGCTTTACTCAGGTGCAGCAGTTTTCTGGTTACCTTATCTTTGGATGGAATCGTTCAATCTTTCCATTGACACAAGCATAAAATGCTGCATCTTATGTCTTATCTCTAGATAATCCCAATCCCTGCTGCATTCTGTATCTTTTGAGGCCGCTACGAGAGATGTGTAATCTGTCAGGCTGTGCAACTGTTTTGCTGAAGCCTACAAATGTCCTTATGACTTGTTCAGTCTACAGTGGAAGGTCTGTCTGCTTGGTGGCCGTCTTTGGCAAGTTATTTCCGGTCATTCACCAGTTTCCTACATGGTTTGCTTGACTTGCAAATTTTAGTAAGAAAAACCAATGCAAGAGCAATGCTAAGTTTTTCTTGAGAAGATGCATCATTGGTATTCTACATTTTAAGGCCAATTTAAAATGGAATTCTACTGAATTTCTGCATCATTAGATCATTACAATGTGAAATTCTCCATTGTAGAGAATCTTGCCAAGTTCAGATCATTCACAGTGGTGGTGATAGTAACCAGATGTCTGTACAGTTTAATGCCTTTTAAAACTAAATGCCAAAAACTTACAAATATGTTGCGTGATGTCTAAGAAATGTATTTCAGTGGTTTTGAGTATAAGTCTTTGGCCTAAAACATAGACATATTTTTAATCTATTGAATGCAGAGAGGTACATGCCAAGTAAAATAGGCCCCCAAGTTTTTGTATGTGTATAAAACTTATTTCCAGTCATCCTACCAGCCTTCTATATTTGAGTAAAATAGACCTACTCGAAAATGAAAGCCAAGCGAATGTTTAAAAAATGTACTGGAAATTGCTGCTAAAATCTTACAAAATGGTATAAATATGTAGTTATTTCTGGCTCAGATAACACAAATTGCATATCAGATTATTTTGTATGCACTATGCATATGACAACATTAAACATCAACAGTAACATCAAACCAATCACATCATCAAATAGCCTTGATATTCAGGACTCCTGAATATTTTAGAGATATTGAACTGTTTTACTGCAAAAGCACTATTTCTACAACTCCCAGAGTTCCTTTGCCTTGTTTTAGCTTAGTAGGGGCATGGCTATATCTGCACAGCACTGCATGACCATGTCCTGTATCTACCAAAAGATCAGTAGGGCCAAAGGTATCATTGGTCTGGCTTTTCCCTGCTTTTTTCTCTGATAGTGACTTGATTGGTTGGGACATTTTTTCTTCAGTCTTTTCTTCATGATGTCTTTAAAAGTGACCCAATAACATCGTTCCCCTATAATCATTTTTATGGCATAATGTCTCTGGTTTAAACACTTTGATAACCAAGCCGGACAGGAGCACCATAAAGATAGGCCTGGCTTTCTCCCCGTTACAACAGTAGTAAGGAAATTGCTTCTTTTTTATTGCAGGGCAAGACTTCTACTAATTGAAATATGCAATGTTGTCTATTCAGTCTGCTCGGATATTGTCTCTGACCGCAGTCATCCTGAGAAAACAAGTCTATTCACAGAGCGTCATATACTGTGGTCTACAACATTGATTGGTAGTTAGTGCAGTAGTGGTGTTACAGTGCTGAGGTAGGTAAGCTTCTACAGTCCTGTAGCCGATGTGTCTCTGTTGGAATATATTATCTGTCAGACAGTGAAGGAAACCAGAGCACTAAAGTGCTGAAACCACAATCCTCAGTAGAGACATTTGGCAGGAGATATCATTGCTGTCTTCTCTCTCAGTGGAAAGCTGCATTTGAATGAGAGGACTACAGTGGTGGCTTCTATAGCAACATAGTGGCAAGTAGCTTGGTTTCAGCCTATTAATATACTATATTGCCAAAGTTATACGCTCATCTGCCTTCACATGGATATGGAATTGCGTGACATCCCTTTTTTTATTTATTTATTTATTTTTTTAAAGATTTAATATGATGTGGGCCTACCCTTTGCTGCTATAACAGCTTCAACCCTTCTGGGAAGGTATTAGAGTGTATTTTATGGGAATTTATGACCTTTCTTCCAGAAGCGCATTTGTGAGGTCAGACACTGATGTTGGACGAGAAGGCCTCACTCAGTCTAATTAAGCATTAAGAGTTCCTTTCAGAACCCAACTCCTGAAAAACAACCCCACACCATAATCCCCCCTCCACCAAACTATACACTTGGCACAATGCAGTCAGACAAGTATCATTCTCCTGGCAACCACCAAACCCAGACTCGTCCATCAGATTACCAGAAGGAGAAGTGATTCGTCACTCCAGTGAACATGGCTCTAGAGTCCAGTGGCTTTACACCACTGCATTCCACGCTTGGTAATGTAAAGCTTGGCTGCAGCTGCTCATTCCATGAAGCTCTCTACGCTGTTCTTGAGCTGATCTGAAGGCCACATGAAGTTTGGAGGTCTGTAGTGATTGACTCTGCAGAAAGTTGGTGACCTCTGCGCACTATGCCCCTCAGCATCCACTGACCCTGCTCTGTCATTTTACGTGGCCGACCACTTCGTGGCTGAGCTGCTGTCGTTCCCAATCGCTTCCACTTTATAATCCCGCTGACAGTTGACTGTGGAATATTTAGTAGTGAGGAAATTTCACAACTGGACTTGCTGCACAGGTGGCGTCCGATCACGGTACCACGCTGGAATTCACTGAGCTCCTGAGAGCGACCCATTCTTTCTCCAATGTGTGTAGGAGCAGTCTGCAGGCCTAGGCGTTTGGTTTGGAACACCTAAATTCAATTATTTGGATGGGTGAGTGAATACTGCTTGGAAATATAGTGTACATTGTTATTGCCTACTGCAGTAACAAACATACTCAAATGTATGATCAATTATGAAAGGTACATATTATTTGGGTGCTCATTCAGAAAATACCAGTAAGTATTCAGAGCCTGTGCAGTTTTATTTGGACCAGCCCTATTTAGCAACAACCAAAATGCATTAGTATGGAGACTGTCCTCGCCTTACATCTGCATAAGGCCACCAAACATCCATCTGCACCAATAAGTGTAAATGGTTCTCATCACCTCCAGATAAGCTTCAGCTGGATCGTCGCTTGTTTTGACCCACAGTTGGTTAATGCTGCAGGTGCATCACTGGACACTTATTAGCTACGTTTGAAGCCTGTGCTTTTTCATGCTGGAGCAAAACATGCTATGGAGCCTGTCATGACCTCCCCAAGTCCTCGCCTCAGGGCCCACCTGGGAGACTGAGTGAGTGTGTGTGTGTGTGTGTGTGTGTGTGTGTGTGTGTGTGTGTGTGTGTGTGTGTGTGTGTGTGTGTGTGTGTGTGTGTGTGTGCGCGTGGGCAAGGACAGAACAAATTCAGAAAAGGTAGAATGCCACAGCATCACACAGCTGTATCTCCGTTCACATTGACGGATGATAAAAATAAGAGAACACAAAAGAAAAGGAGTGGGGGGAAAAAAAGAAAATGTGTCTAAAATACCACAAGGACAGAACACACTCTGTCTGCACTTCACGCCCATGCCTGCTCTGCTCCACTTCAGCAAAAAAGCAAAGTCAGGCAAAAATAAAACTCAGACAACTGAACAATACATGGCAGAGACTGAAAGTCAGGTCCTGGTGTTATTCCCAGTGAGTTTCTTTGTTCCAGCCAGTGAGGAACCTGAGCTAATTAAAGTCTTTGTTGAAAGTTGAAAGGTTGAAAGTTACCAATTAGCCACTTTTACATACAGCCTAATAATCCGTTAATAATCTGACTAATAGCTCAATCAGAATAGAATACACCCATATAAAACACCTCAGAGTAGACTAGTCTGAGGCCATTCAGAATACAGTTCCTATCCAACTAAATGAGGTGGGTAATCCTAGAAATAATCCATGAAATAGAAGAATAATATCCATGTAAACTTTGTATCCGATTACATTCCCTATCGGAAAGTTTAAGTACTTTCTATACTGTGCATCATGTCATTGGCGGTGGGACGGGTGTCCATCTTATGTGTCTCGCAACATGACGTCTTCCTCTCGCCACTTGCTTAATACATGTGAAGAACATTTTTCTGCCATAATATTAAAGCAATCAAAAACACAAGCACACCAGCTGAAAACTCATCTTACGCGGACTGGACTCACTTGATGCTCGTTGTCATGGTAACGTCTACACTAAGAGGTGCTCTATCTATGCATGTCATTTTGGATCTGGTTACTTGTATGCATGTGAGCATGTAAACAGAGATTTTCCATCAGATCGAGAATATAAAATATACACACAGACACTCACCAGCCACTTTAATAGGTACACCTTGCAGGTAAAAGGTTGGACCCCCTTTTGCCTTCAGAACTGCCTTAATTCTTCTTACTTTCAACAAGGTGTTGGAAACGTTCCTCAGAGATTTTGGTTGGTTATTTGAGTTCCTGTTGCCTTTCTATCATCTGGAACCAGTCTGCCCATTCTCCTCTGACCTCTCACATCAACAAGGCATTTTCGTCCACACAACTGACCGCTCTCTGGATATTTCCTCTGTTTCGGACTGTTCTCTGCAAACCCTAGAGATGGTTGTGTGTGAAAATCCCAGTAGATCAGCAGTTTCTGAAATACTCAGACCACCAACAACCACGGCACGTTCAAAGCCCCTTAAATCCCCTTTCTTCCCCATTCTGATGCTCGGTCTGCACTTCAGCAAGTTGTCTTGACCACCTCTACATGCCTAAATGCAGTGAGTTGCGGACATGTGATTGGTTGATTAGCTATTTGTCTTAACAAGCATAAAGCACTAATAAAGTGGCTGCTGCATGTATATAAATGTTTTTTTTTTTGTTGTTTTTTTTAATTTAATCTATTTAGTGCATAAAGGTACATGCAAAATAGTCCCCAACACGTTTAAACTTGCCTTAGTCAAGTGCAGCAGTTTTCTGGTTCCATCTTGGGGAAAAAAATGTGTCGAAATAATTTTGTTTATTATGACATAAAATGTTGCACATTCTGGTATTTTTTTATTGGAAATCCCTGCCGTCATATATTTTAAAGCAGTGATAATAGAAGATTTTACAATGAACAATCTTTTGTCAGGCTGTTCAACTGTGTTGCTGAACCCTACAGCCAAATGCCCTGCAATGACAAGTCTGTGGCCATCTCTGGCAAGTTCTTTCCAGTCATACTCGACCAGGCTCCTGTACTTGAGTAGGACAGACCTACAAACTTGTATATGAAAACCTAGCTGATGTTTTAAAAATGTACAGGTTGTATAAGAACCCTTGATTCCTGTCTCTGCCACTGTAATGAAATGAGTCATACATTTCCTTACACTAAACCATGATTTTGTCTACATCCCTCAAGAAGCACTTAAACTGCTGCCATCTGCCATCTACAGTTTGTCAACCAAAAGCTCTCTGGAACGACTTGTCTCAGAATGGCTGTTTTTAAGGGTTTTATGTTAATGCTTGCTATAACTGCTGAGACAGAATTTTGACATATTTATCGTGGCCAATTACTACACTGCTAAAAAATAATGAGGACACGACCACATTAATTTCCAGAAGTAGGTATAGTAAGTAGTTTGTGAAAATAAACATCTACACATTTTCATTATAGTTTGATCATGTTTTTTACATTTATCTGCAAACGCAAAAAATTACATTATCATACATACATTACATTAAAAGAAGAGACTGGAGCATATCAGTTTACAGAAAAGGCTGCTTTTTGCTTATGATTAAGCACAAACATAATTAAAACCTGGGAGAGGTATGTTGTTCATATGCAGGAATCATGATTTGATTTCCACTGGGTAGGACATCTTTAAAGAGGAAAAGTCACTCTAGGCCTTCTGGAAGTTCTAGATAAACCTCTGACTGTAAATGCAAGCCATAGATTAACCAGGCAGCTGTTAAACATTGAACAGGTGGGCAGTTATTCCATGCCACAGGGCTTTATTGAAGGAGTCACTGTAAACTGGAAGTGTTAAATACAACTTGATGTCTGTAAGAAGCTTTACATGTGGAGTCATGGGCACTTGGTCAAGTTTCAAGTGCCTGTAGTTAATTGCATGATTCATATACACTGTTGATAACATCACATAGCACTAAAAACCCATACAGGTGCTAGCATTATCACAGTGGTGGGAACCAGATAAAAAACAAAAAAAGGCTACTTATTGTCACTTTTTTTAACAAAGCCATGTATCTTTATTGTTTTAGCCGTCATAGTCATAAAAATCTGCAAGTCAAACAAAGAAACTGCTGGTGTTCTCAAAAGAATGGGTGGAATCTACCCCAGAGTCCAGACCTCAACACCCTTGAATGTATTTGGAATTATTTGGGTTGATGGAAGAAGAAAATGCAATCAACTTCTAATGCTGAACTTTGGAAGTGTGGAAAATCTTCCAAAACTCCTTGCAGATTTTTTTTTTGAAAAACTTAACGCATCAAATGTCATAGTGTATTCAGTTGTTGAGGCTTCTACGTAATTGTTATTTAAGTGTATGTTTTCTGCTTCTTTTTCCAAACACTGAAAACCAAGTAACTTGTGTTTTAATGGTTGTTTTGACTGGAAATTAAATAAATAAATGTATTTATATACATATATTGACGGCTGTATCATATGTAATGAGATTCTAGGGCATTGCCTACTTTTACATGGAAGGAAGAGATGCACATGAAGAGCCCACTCAGTTCACACATTGCCTATATTTGTACACTTTTATATAAATCCATATACATTTAAATCTGGTTAACACATGCTGACACAACCTAGTGTGAACTGGTGAAGTCTGTGGAAAAGAGAAGGCCTGGGCTGGTGTTTTTCTTTCCCACAGATCTGAAAGCAGTTTTCCCATTGTTCCCCGAGGGCAGGCTCGCTCTGAATCAGCGCAAAAGTTTAAATTCCACTTGCCCCGCATGCTAAGCAGGTTGGCGTAGCCTGCTCCACTGAAGTCGCCATCAACCTCAATCAAATGGTGAACGTGCATACACAATAGCCTAGCATCATATCTTCAATCAATGCAGTCCATTAATGCAGACCTCTCAGAATTATTGACGCCATCATTTGCTGAAAAAAAGACCTCCGAGTGATTCACACCGGGAAGTCAATTTAAGGAATCAATAGTGAGCCTATTAGCTGAAAAGTTATTATGACAAAACAATTAACCGGAGGGCAGTTATTCCAGGTCGGAGTACAGCTACAAACGAACTTTTGATGATGCATCACACTCGTGGGCACCGACAGTTACCAATGGGGGCGTACAAGTTTAAATTACGCACTCATTTGTTAATTATTTTGCTTTGACAAATGGTTTTGTGGGTGTTTTGTCTGAAAGACTGGCTTGCGGTGCAATGTTTTGGCCACCTGGTTATTATTTTGTCTACATCTTTGTTCTGAGCAGACTGAAAAGTAGGAATTAGTTGTTTCGGGAGGCCTGTGGTCCATGACGGGGCTGAGTAATTGGGAGTCTAAACCTACTCAGCATGGCTGACTCGAAGTGACTCTGTACTTGATCTGATGATGTGAAGCCTAGAAAATGTTTGTGTGCCTCCACCAACATGAGGGCGTCGACTAATGCTCTCATTCTTAGCCACTGACTAATATTACACTGCATGTAATGAGTGAATGGAATACAGGGCCGCAGGACATGTTCAGCGCTACTCGATTTCGGTCTCTTGAGGAGGCATAATGTATAAAAATATAACCCTCCCTGAGCTCTGTGTGCACACATACACATAAATGCACACGGTGGAAGAAAGAAATTAGGTCTGTTTATTCATGTGTGGTATAATGTAAAAGGAACTAAATCAGCAGCAGTGGCAGTAGTCTCCCAGTGCTGAGGGGAAAAAGAGAGAGGTACTCCAGACAGGCCATATCCTACACTTCCATGTATTTTACTTTTCCTAGAGGTTCAGTTTTGTTTGTGGTTTCATTATTTTTTTTCATCATGACTTGTTTTTAACCTCCCTTTATCTTTTAGAATTAAACAGACAAATCACTCTATATAGTTCTTATCCTCAGCCAAGCCCATACACTTTTCCATCCTTGGAGGCAGTAGGGCCTGCTGCAAAGCTCTTGGCAGGAACCAATGAGAGACCATAACCCTCCCAATCCTCCCAAGTACTGGGCCCCCCCATCCCCCCCAGGAGGAAATCCAGGAGGAAATCCAGGAGGGATATCACTGTATACCTTTGTGACTGAGCTGCTATTCATTTCTGCAGCTACAGGTCGTCATCATAATCTTGCCATCTCATTTGAGAACACTGATTGTTCCATCTGTAGAGGCAAGAAGGAGTAATTCTGGATGGCCATTTATGGTTCTCGACTCACATCGCAAACCTAACTCGGTCATGCAGATTTCTCCTGTACAACGTCCGGAGGATCTGACCCTTTCTCACTCGAGAGGGACCGCCCAGGTGCTAGACCAGCTAGTTCAGCCACGTCACCCCACTGCTGCGCTCCCTTCACTGGCTTCCTGTAGCTGCACGCATCAGATTCAAAACCCTAATGCTGGCCTACAAAGCCAAAAATGGACCAGCCCCTACCTACTTGATGGCAATGGTCTCGAACTCGAACTGTACCACGAGCCCTTCGAGCTTTGAGTACAGCTCGGCCTTGACCCGCCATCCTTCAAGGCGCGTGGAAGACAAGTGTCGAGAATGTTCTCCGTACTGGCACCCAAGTGATGGAATGAACTCCCACTGGCTGTCCATACAGCAAGTCTCTCTTGCTGTCTTCAAATGCAGACTGAAGACTCATCTCTTTATACAGCACTTAAATGAGCACTGAATTAACTATTGATCATCATGCATTATACTGCACTTATGTATTGTAATTTATTGTATTGTACTTTTCTGTGTTCAATTCTGTTCCTTTTTCTCTGGGCAACACTTTTTGTTTCTAGCTGTATCTGAGCTCAGGACTGGCTTTCTCTCTAACCTATTGGTAACTAGCAAAGATACTATCTATAGATAGACAAAGCACTTCTTGTAAGTTGTTCTGGATAAGAGTGTCTGTTAAATGCTGTAAATGTAAAAGGACAACTCTAGTGCTTGGTGGACTAGAAGGGTTATGGTTAGGCAGAGCACTCATGGGTTCCAAGGATGTTCTGGACCCTGATCTTCCCACACCACAAGGTTTCGGCTGCAGGTCTGCACAGAATCTGGTCACCTCTGGAGCAGGTCCTAGCAGGGGGGGCTTCTGTCACAAACTCTATTTCTCAACATGGCTCAGCCTTGCTAAGCCCAACTCTACCCCATCTTCAGAGGCAAGGAAGCCTGCAGCAGTATCCTTTGAGGCAGGCAGGCCTACAGCAATGTCCTTGGAGACAGGCGGGTCTGCACCAGTGTCCTTGGAGGCAGGCAGGCATGTAACGATGTTTCTGGAGGGAGGTTAACCTGCAGCATAGTCCTCGGAGGCACACTGGAATGTGGCAGTGTCCTTGGAGGCAGGGGCGCCTATAGCAATGTCCTCAGAGGAAGACAAGCCTGCAGGGATATTACCTGACTAACAACAGTTATGTGTGATCATGGAAGGGTGGAGCCAGGGAGGAGATGGTGCTAGAGAGATCCAATCCAAGTCAAAGTAAAGTCTCCCAACAGGGGAGTCATCATGACTCAAGTAGGTTTTCCATCTGCATTCTTTTTTTTTTAATTATAGAAAAGCTAAAAATAAAGTCACAACAAACTTTTTTACACTTGAATAAGTGGAAAAGTTGGTCTATTGATAAAGGTGAAAAGAAACCATTGATGGAAACCAGGTTGACCATAGTGGGAGCAAAAGCCATGTTTGGCATTGCGTCCTCTCAGAACTGTTTGTCCTGGTTGCATTCACAGGGTTACATGATGATGAAGTTCGACTGTGACCTCAGCCCTCATTAAATGTGCCACTACTCTGCTTCATGGCTACAGGCTGTTATTATTACGTATCCCTTAAGTCTCATATGTGGATTATCAGTCATCTGATTGGCTGCTCAACGAAAAATTCCAGCATGAATGGCGAGGCCTAAATTCCTGGTGTTTCCTTTAATTTGTCACTGGCCTATGAAGCCATGTATTCAGCCTTCAGTGGTTTTGAATATGTTTGGGATTGCTTGGATCCAATTTAATCCAAAAAATGCAACCAACTTCTACGACTAAACTTTGGACGTGTGGAAAAATTCCTGCAGATTTCTTTCAAAAAATTAGAGTCTCCTGAGAGGAAGCTGCAAGGTAAACGGTGGATGGACAGAACATTTAAACATTTAATGTTATATTTAGTTGTTGAGGCTTCTGTGTAATTATTTTTGTTTGCCTTTTTTGTAATGCTGAAAATAAATTAACTGTACTTAATGTCTGCTTTGAATGGAAATTAAACAAATGCACTGTACTGTACTGTTTTGAAACATCATTAAACTCTGTTCTTTCAAAGAAATAAATAAATATTTTTTTCTATTAGGAGTCCTCTATTAAACCCAGCCACCATCACATCTGGGGAATTGCTTTATTCTTAAAGTGCGATGCTCGTCCAAAAAAAAAAATATATATATATATATATATATATATATATGCAAGCTAAGGTTGATTGATTGAAAATATTACCACATCCCACTGCTTTGCTCTTTCTCTTCTGAAATTCTTTTCTCTGTGAATGTTTTCTTTGCTCTCTTTGCTAGAACTCATCTGAGATGAGAGAACACAAACACATAAGCGGAATACATTGTCACCAATGAAGCCCGACGCACAGTCACAAACAGACAGCGCCTCACTGATGACTACAGCACTTATTTACCAGCAGCTCTGGGTAAATACTCCCTGAGCTGCCGAGATTGCGCTGAGGAAGTCCCGGGTTTGCAACGTCCTGTTTTCTCTTTTTTTGGCTTGTGAATGTATAAGGCACGTTGCTTTTTCAGTATGACTGAGACGTAAAAGCTGAAAGTCACAGCTCTGTAGTTTTTCCTCCCTTTCGGTTCCTTGGTACGTGCCTAGAGCCACCATGGGTGGGCAGTGTATTTTGTACATTTGGGCAAACTGCACTGACATTAAAACCATTTTCAGCTCAGTTTTCTGAAACACACAGCCTCAAATATCAGAGAGCTTCAGTCGTTGGGGGATAAAAACGGCTGAAACGCAGTCGTATCCAGCCATCGTGCTTTGGCATGAGTGGTAAAGCATTTTATGCACATGTGAGCATCTCTGCATGTGACCTCCTGATTTTATTAGATGAATAAGTCATGAATATATGGCTCAGTTCAAATGGATAGGCACTAATGGAGTATGTGGAAAATACATACATTTCAACTGTGGTCTTGATATGTGGGGACAGTACTGAGAGTTGAGCTGAAAACCTTTGAGTTGAAAGCTGAAAAGTATTTTTATGCTACAGAAATAGCTGCATATACCAAGCTGACAGTGTGCTGTATCCAGTAGTCAGTATGAAGATGCTTTGTCAGGTGTTCAGAGCTGGATACCACAAACGTGAGTACCAAATTATACCTTGGTATTTATGAGTCTGCAGCTATGGACACAGATGCACCGCAAAAAATGGCGTCTTGTCAAGTAAAATTATGTTAAATGTAGTCAATAAATCTAATACTTCTCCTCTTGAGATCTGTTGTGATCTTAATTTGGGATTATTTAACTTTCTAAACATTTTATGTTTGTTTCAAGTGGTATTAAAGTAAATTTAGCCAGTAGCCATAGACAATTAAAAAGATGGTTCTTCAAGGGTTCTTTAATAAAGACAACAATCAAAGAATGCTTTGCCTGGTTAAAGGGATCTATATAGCACCAAAAACTGTTCTCATTGTTTTATTCTAACAATGTCAAGCCTGTTACAACAAAATAACCCTGTTTGGTGCTATATAGAACCCTTTTCAGTACACCTCTATGTAGAACCATATAAAACAATCTGGAGAAGTTTTTCACAATGCAAAGAATTCTTTATTCATGCAAAGGGTTCTTTGTGTGTTTGGGGTTCCATATAGAACCGTTTTCTTTACTAAAGAACTATTGGAGAACAATCTTTAAGTGTGTAGACTTCCCCTGTATGGTAACTGCTCAACCCCAATAATTGACCCAAAACTCTGACTCAATAACACACAAACAACACGTATGTGCTACTATGGTATGTGACCATCCCCAGGGTCCCAGTGACTGCCACGGGAGCCAGCAGGAAGGCATATATATAGATATATAGTGCTGGACTATTGTCTATGCCAGCATGTCAGTATTGGTGTCAGACAATTTGACCTTTTATTGATGGATATTGATCATGAGATCAGTGATAACAGTCTAGTCTTTTAGTATTTTGCTTTTCAGTTTTTTTTTACTCTATTTTGATGTTTGACATTGTCCAGAGCCCAGAGATTAATTGACTCCAGAAGAGTAGTAAACATGTCCTTTGCTGGGCCTCCATGTGTTGCTGTTTTAAAAAAAACTGTTGAAAATATATCAAAGCTAAACATGTTTCCTTTCTGCAAATCTGTCCAGTTCATAGGGCATTAGTTTGGAAGAAGGAGGGGCTTCAGGCATGTTCCTCCCCACAAACTTCAGTTATAACATAACTACATTTAGAACAATTAGTCACATTAATATGTCCTACATAGAACCATACTTAAATGGGTCTTTCCATGGTGAAACTGATCTTAAGATTGGTGGAGAATGTGCTGTATGTGGTTCTATATAGCACCAATAAAGCTTGAAATCATAATGGAAGAACCTTTTTTGATGCTGTGTAGAACAATTTTCAAAAAGGCTCCATATAGAACCATATACAACACATTCTTAATCTGAAGAACCATTTCAGCATGCAAAGAATCATTTAAGCATGAAATTCTATATAGAACTCATGGATCTGAATAGAAGAAAAATATAGTGCTTCAAGGGTTCTTTAGTAAAGAAAAGTGTTCATCGTTCTATATAGGAACAATCAAAGAACGTTTGTGCATGATTCCATCATGGAAAGATTCTTTGGATTGACGGGAAATATGTATGAATGTGCTGTAGATGGTTCTATATAGAACCTTTTTAAAAAGGGTTCTATATAACAACCCAAAGGGTTGGATACCATAACAGAAGAACCCTTTTGGCTGGTGTATAAACCATTTTCAAAAAGGTTGTAATATAGAACCACCTACAGCACATTCTCCATCCATCTGAAAAAACACTTCTACAATATATTGCCAAAAGTATTCACTCACCCATCCATACCATTGAATTCAGGTGTTTCAATCACTTCCATGGCCACAGGTGTATAAAACCTAGCACTCTAGAGCAGTGGAGACGTGTTCTCTGGACAAATCACGCTTCTCCATCTGGCTGGATGAGTCTGGGTTTGGTGGTTGCCAGGAGAACGGTACTTGTCTGGCTGCATTGTGCCAAGTGTAAAGTTTGGTGGAGGGGGGATCATAGTGTGGGGTTGTTTTTCAGGAGCTGGGCTCGGCACCTTAGTTCCAGTGAAAGGAACTCCTAATGCTTCAGCACCAAGAGATTTTGGACAATTTCATGCTCCCAACTTTGTGGGAACAGTTTGAGGACGGCCCCTTCCTGTTCCAACATGACTGCACACCAGTGCACAAAGCAGGTCCATAAAGACACGGATGAACGAGTTCGATGTGGATGATCTTGACTGGTCTGCACAGTCCTGACCTCAACCCGATAGAACACCTTTGGGATGGATTAGAGCAGAGACTGCGAGCCAGGCCTTCTCATCCACCATCAGTGTCTGACCTCACAAATGCACTTCTAGAGTTCATATGCATGTGAAGGCAGACGAGCGAATATTTTTGCCAATATAATGTATATACAACCATTTTCTATGCTAAAGAACCTTTGAAGCACCATCTCTTTTAAGGGTGTATCATTAAATATCCTGATGGAAAATATTCTGATATTGAATTTTATCAAATTCCACTGAGCTCTACTGTAACTACAGCACCCCAATCACTGCTTACATGGTGCTGGCAGCACAGCATCCTCTGCTCCTCATCTGGATGGCCTTCATTCTTCATGCTCTCTTTCATTGCATTACCATGTTGCTCTCATCATGCATGCTGTTCTTCACTCTGACAGGATATGAGGCTGATTTATGCAAAAGTGTGTGAATGAGAGGTGTGGCAGCGCTTTCCCTGTTCCATCAGAGGCCTGTCATGTTCTTGAGGGACATGACGAGAGAGAAAGTGAGAGCAAGGTGTGGAACAAATGAGTTTTCCTTGTCTTAATCGCCGAGAATTTTCTGTCCACATCTGATTTCTGCATTTAGCGGTTGGTGCTGCTCATAAAGCCAAGTTAGTGAAGTAAGATTTACAGTGCTAGGTTTGTAAGTGTAGTCACTCTGCATATTATTCATATTTAGTGTATTACCTTATATGCTACCTTATTTATCCGAGTTCATAGACACCTGTGTTTCTTCTTCAATCAAGAATATTTATAAAGAGATCTCTCTGGGCCAGATGTGATCTGAGAGAATGCAAGTCTGGAGTCTGGAGGTTTCACCAGTGCTAACTTACATTACATTGGTGTGCTAACGGCAGGCTAACAGTGTTATCATCACCAATGAGTGTACATCACCCTCTACTTTGCGCTCCGCCCTTACAAGGCATTAGAAATGTTGGTAACACTTTATTTGAAGGCTACCTACATAAGGGCTTCATGACGCATTCATAAACGCTGAATAATGTGTTTATGAAGCACTACTTGAACATTTATTAAGTGCTTATGTCGGTTCTCGCAACCTTTCCAATCTTTACAGCACTAAACATTTAAACCCTATACATAATTGCATCAATCATCTTATCCATGCCATTGAGGGAAGAGGGGGTGGTTTCCAGGCATATTTCACCTGATATTAATACAATGTCATCTTAAGAATGCTGACATATACAGTTATGTATAGTGTTTTAAATGTTTAGTGCTGTAAATATGTTCAACGTTTATTCATATTATGTCAGTACAATGTCATTTATTTCATAAAACATCTTATGTCAGGTTGTGAGAACCGACATAAGCACTTAATAAATAATGTATTTAGTGCTTCATAAATACATTATTCAGTGCTTATGAGTGTGTTATGAAGCCCTTATGTAGGTAGCCTTCAAATAAAGCGTTACCGAAATTTCATTCTCAGGTTGTTTCCGCTCTTTTGAAAACATGATGCAGGAAAATCACACAGGACCTTGTCTTAAACTTGTAAAGAAATTAAACACTGGCAGTCTTTCTCTTCCTTGCGTCCATAGCAGATTTACATAATAACTGGCTTCATAAAGAGCTGTTGACAGTGAAAAAAGTCTGGAGAGAACATTTTCGACGGGATGTAGTTTTCATTTAATTTTAGAGTGCGAAGGCAAAATTTTGAGAGCTTGTAGGTTACTTGCTAAGTTAGCTAGCTTGCTACCGAGATGGAGCGAGCTAATTTGCTGACCCGTTTGAACACCGTAGATTAAGAAAGTCTGCATTTTGTTTCTTTTTATAAACATTAAATGAGGAACAGCAGAAAAAACATTACCAAAAATGATCCAAAAACTGGACCACAGATTTATTTCTAATCAATGTGAAAAAATCAACGTTACACAATTAAATATAACCAGGCAAGCGGGAGGAAAAAGTAAATAAAGAAATACGATTATAATGATGCATGTATACAATACTTTAATACACTCTACAATCTTCTGCTGCTTCTTTTTCTTCTTCTTATGATCATTATTATTATTATTATTATTATATTATTATTATTATTATTATTATTATTATTATAAGGAGTTTTTGGTAATACTACTATTACTACTGCTACTATTACTACTGCTACCAATAATCATAATATAAGTGAAATGTATTATTATTGTTGTGGTTATTATAAATAATAACATTGTAGTTTAAAGCTGTATGTATTATTAAGCTAAACGGATAATACAATATTTAAATATGATTGTCTACTGTTACTTTTAGTAGACGTACTAGAAGTAGAAGCAGTAGATCTGTTATTATTCCTATTTTTATTATTACTTACAAAATGTCATTGTATCTTAGATAGTTTGCACTCATCTTTAGTTTTTTGTTGGTATTTTATATTATTATTGTTGGTGGTGGTGGTGGTGGTGGTGGTGGTGGTAGTAGCATGCACTCAAATTAGTGGCCTGTGGTGTTTTGTATCAAACTGTAGGCAACAGTCCAATAAAGGAGCACTTTCTGAGTAAGGAACAGGTTGTATTAATCATTCATTTTTGACACACCCCAGACTGTTCACTGCCCCAGATATGTTGGATATGGTTCCTGTTCTTTTCCTTCACTTCCTTAATGGCAACACCACAGAAACGTCCACTAGTGGCCAGCAGAGATCAAGCACAGTAGTAGTGTCATGCAGTGAGATGCTGTGGGAAAAATGATCCATCCTGTATGCTGCATTGAGGCCTTTCAGACCCTGTATACTGTATACCAAGTTCCTCTGGACTCTTGACCCTTATATACAGCATGGGCAGGGTATTTCTTTCTTTTGTACACAGTTACACTGGAATTGCCAGAAAGGCAAATCCCCACCTCGGAACACATTTCATATGTAAATTTTTGCCTATGCAAAATGATTTGTGCTGTATTGTGGGCAGGCAGATTTAACTCCCGCCAAATTTAGTTACTCCAGTGGCACCTCAAAGAGAAAACACTCCCTGTAGGGAAAAAGAGCAAAACAAAACAAAGCCTGATGAATAGACGTTTGACGAAAATAAATATATAAATGAAAAAACGCCGACGTAGACAGTGCAGGGAGGAAGAGATACGAGCTGTGAAGCTGCGAGAAGAACGAGAGATAGATGAGACAGCAAGACGGAGTGACGAGAGACGCCGCGACAGAGCAATTTCTGGAAAGTTCAGCTTTTTTTTCCACCTCCCCTCCCTTTCCGTCCCCCTTAGTGAAGCGAGATGTGGAGTTTTGCAGCGTTCCTGTCGGTTTGTTGGCTTTGTGGAGGCATCAAAGGAAGGTAGATGCTGTGTCACTCTGTCGCTGTGGCACCTGAGACGTCAGATATTGCTCATTTTTGTATTTTCGTGTTTATTTATTTCTTTTCTTAACAGTCCTGACAGCCTGATGGCCTTTAAAGTCAGGTTGTGTTTGGCGTGAGAGGCTGATGGAAATCGAGAGAGTGACATGAAGGGTTGCAGCAGCATGGATGGCATTCGGAAGCAGCAAAGTAATGAGGAGCAGAGAAATGGTGAGACATGGCAGTCTTTCGAGGTCACTCATGGAATAAAATGCAGGCCTGATGGATGACAGGAAACAAGGTGGTGGCAGGATTAATTGGCCTATCCATGCTCTGCCCACAAATGCACGCTTTCCTAGGACCTGTTGCTTGAGAGACCATTGGTAAAACATTCCATTCAATGTAATGAGGAGCTGTAGCACATAAGTGTGATTTTTCATTAAAATGGAATTTATTTTGTAGGCACGTTTATTTTTTTTTTTTGTATTATAGTTTTTAGAGGTCTGATTGAACATGCAACTGCTAAATGACTGATTTAGCATCCTGGCCTCTATCACTAGCTATTGTAGCATGTCCAAAGTTCTTCTAAGGCAGTTTGTAGACCACATTTTCCCTGCTGTACTGCCATATATGCCAACATGGCAAAATCTGCCCATTGAGCTCATAGCAGTTTAGACCTGCCCACTGAGCCCACAGCCGTTTAGACCTGCCCACTGGGCCCATAGCCGTGTAGACCTGCCCACTGAACCCACAGCCGTTTAGACCTGCCCACTGAGCCCACAGCCGTTTAGACCTGGCCACTGAGCCCACAGCCGTTTAGACCTGCCCACTGAGCCCACAGCCGTTTAGACCTGCCCACTGAGCCCACAGCCGTTTAGACCTGCCCCCTGAGCCCACAGCCGTTTAGACCTGCCCCCTGAGCCCACAGCCGTTTAGACCTGCCCCCTGAGCCCACAGCCGTTTAGACCTGCCCACTGAGCCCACAGCCGTTTAGACCTGCCCACTGAGCCCACAGCCGTTTAGACCTGCCCACTTAGCCCACAGCCGTTTAGACCTGCCCACTGAGCCCACAGCCGTTTAGACCTGCCCACTGAGCCCACAGCCGTTTAGACCTGCCCACTGAGCCCACAGCCGTTTAGACCTGCCCATTGAGCCCACAGCCGTTTAGACCTGCCCACTGAGCCCACAGCCGTTTAGACCTGCCCACTGAGCCCACAGCCGTTTAGACCTGCCCCCTGAGCCCACAGCCGTTTAGACCTGCCCACTGAGCCCACAGCCGTTTAGACCTGCCCACTGAGCCCACAGCCGTTTAGACCTGCCCACTTAGCCCACAGCCGTTTAGACCTGCCCACTGAGCCCACAGCCGTTTAGACCTGCCCACTGAGCCCACAGCCGTTTAGACCTGCCCATTGAGCCCACAGCCGTTTAGACCTGCCCACTGAGCCCACAGCCATTTAGACCTGCCCACTGAGCCCACAGCCGTTTAGACCTGCCCACTGAGCCCACAGCCGTTTAGACCTGCCCACTGAGCCCACAGCCGTTTAGACCTGCCCATTGAGCCCACAGCCATTTAGACCTGCCCACTGAGCCCACAGTCGTTTAGACCTGCCCATTGAGCCCACAGCCATTTAGACCTGCCCATTGAGCCCACAGCCGTGTAGACCTGCCCACTGAGCCCACAGCCGTTTAGACCTGCCAACTGAGCCCACAGCCGTTTAGACTTGTCCATTGAGCCCACAGCCGTTTAGACCTGCCAACTGAGCCCACAGCTGTTTAGACCTGCCCACTGAGCCCACAGCAGTTTTACTCCACCCTTTTAGCCTACATCACTTTAGTCTTGCCCATTCAACTTACAGCAGTTCACCTCCACCTATTCAGCCAACAAATTCAGTTTTGCCCCTCACAATCAGCCTACTGAAGTTTCGTCTTGCCCATTGAAAAGTCATTCAGGAACGAATTATGACTGGTCCATAAAATAACCAGTGGACAACAAGCGCATGCAAAATTCCAGTCTGCAGTCGTGTTTTGCATAGAACAGGAACTGTTACAATACAGGCCACAGGAACTGAGTTCAAACACAGGCAGTTGGTTGTCATGTTCATAGCTGATTTGCCAATAATGCAACATATTACAATCAGATTGTTTGTTTATCAGGACACAATCCAGGTACAAGTTGTATGAAATGACCAGGAATAAACAAGAGAAGGCACAGTATTTCAACTGAGGGTCACTGCCCCCCCCCCTCGCTCCCCATGCCACCAGGCCTGGAGCTGTTCAAACTTGAGAACCAATATCCAGTCTCTCACTGAGCGCCAGGGTCCGGAGAGGCTTTTAGTTCAGAAGTGTCACTGGCTTCCGAGATTACAGCGTGTCACAGATTCCTCCATTTCCTCGTCTTGGAGGCCCTTAATGGAGAATGCCTCTCGCTCAGCCCCACATAAAAGGCCACTTGCATTATTTTGGTCCCTCTGAAGGAGGAGGTAATTGCTTGTAATTGTACTTTCTAATGATGGCTGCATCCTCAGAGGAAAGCAAACAGCCAGTAGCCAGCTGTTACGGGCAAACTCCAGATAGAAGGAAATCATTAAGCAATTTCATTAAGGTACTCTGCTGCCCTACACACACACACACACACACACACATGAGCACGCCCACACACACACCAACCCATACCAAAAATTAAACTTTCACTGCTGGAGGGGCTAATCAATATGGAGCTAAATGGTTTCCGTCAAAACATGTAGTGGACTATGAATTCATTAATGCAGCCTTGTTTTCTCCACACTCACTTGAATACAAAGCCCTTTACGGTGGGTGTGGTGCAGTGTTCACTCACTTCATTGAGGGGGAAAGATATTTTAAAGGAGCAGCAAATATATATGTATGTAGCTAATGAAGTAAGCCCAGAGTGTACTGCATTATAAGGAAATTAGGAGTTGGCATTGGTGTAATGACGCATGCACTTTGAATTGAGTCTTTTATTGTTTTTCAATCCATAAGTTAAAGAAATTTAAAGACCCATATCCTACATTTCGACGATTTTCCTATTTTTCTCCCTGAGGTCCATTTATAACCTGATTTATAACATGATAACTAACTCCTAGTTATATGTATAGGTGTATGCATTGTGAATAATATATAAATAAGTTGGTCCTAAGTTCCAGGACTTGCTTCCACGCGCTGAAGCTGATTGATCATTTGTGCCCAAGTCCTAATCAATTTACTAATCCAGTAGTTTATACCTCATTCAGCATGGTCCAATCTGTGAATGTGCTTGTTTCTGTAAATGATTTCTTATTGAAGAAAGTGCCTGGTGAAAAAAGGCCATTGTCATTGTGTCAGTGAGTTCATCGCCAGCTTTTTTGCAGAAATCTGACGTGTGACGTGTATAAAAGTCGTTGCAACCTGGAAACACGTATTTGGCCCTATTCTCTACACCAATCGCATCTACAACAATCATTACATGATGAAATCAGTCCTGTTTTCTCCCATGCCTTCTCCTCCTGCTTGTCTTTTTTTCTTATATATTTTTCCTCCTCTTCTGATGTGGCAGCACAATGGGAAGTCTAGACTGTTCACTGCCTTAAGATTTTGAATGAGGAATGATGAAGGATGAAACATTTGAATGGTTGCAGCAGTTTGTCAAGTTTTTGGCCAGACAAGTCAAACGTAGCAGTTCATGAGCCTGCACTGCTAATGCTGAGCTTATAAGCCCACATCATTAATGACTTTCATCTCATACCACCAACAAAGTTATAGTACAGCATGACCACTGCAATACCGCTCCATTGCAATGGTAGAATGCTAAGTGCAGTAATGGCCACTTCACTGCCAGAACTGACAGTTTTTTCCTCTTTTCCTCAAAAGTGAATGTTTTACACCACCATTGCTGCCACTCTTGACTTTATCCATTTCAAATGGAAAAACTTCGCAAACATAGTTGTGGCAAATAGGGTATCATATTACAACGCCATATTTAAAGTCATAAGCTCTTCAGCAAGACCCGTTCTACTTCCAGTTTTTGTCTATTGAGTCTGCAAGGCCATGTCCTTGATTTTATCCTCCTGTTAGCAATAAGTGTGGCTGAGACACTCAGTAATTGGGAGGGTTGTCCACATCCTTTTGGCCACATAGTGCATCAGGCTCTCCTTAAGGAAGGAGAGGCCTGAGGGTGGAAACCACTGGCTTAAGATCTCAGGAGGAAGTGGAATTGGCATTGGCATTGGCATGGGCACAGGTCCAAAGACCCATGGAAGTGCCAGTTCACACCAAATTCAAACCGGCATCTGCAGGCCAGTTGAACCCAGACCTTGTGGGAGGACCCCTGCCAAAGCAAATGGAGAAGCTGGGCAGGAATCAGGTGCAGCATGATGGCACAGATTGCAGAGATTAGCTGGGTTTTAGTTAGTTAATTGGTTTAATAACACCCCAAGCAGTCAAGGATGTTAGTGTGGGATGTGCTCACATGCTGACTTTAATATTTATATCCCAAAAATGCCATATTTTAAGCAAAGATTTGTGATAAGAAGTGTTAAACTGTGCTCCAGTTATGCTAATGTTGCTTGGCTCAATGTTGCTTAGTCGTCAAGGAGTCTGATGACTGAATCATGCTATATGACAATTTTCTGTCTTCTTATAGCGTGTTATTTTCTTCTGCAGTTAAAACCTCGCAGGCCAGTAGAGTTGAGCGAAGTGTGGGAGAAATGGGTTGAGCGTCAAAGACAGTATGAAAGAGAGACAGTGTTTTAGATGACAGTATCTCGGAGGTAATGAGGAATGAAATGATCTGACTCCAGGGTCAGAATGGATGGGATGCAGGAGGATAAAGGATCCAATCAGACAGCCTCCATGTAGAGAAGAATCGAGGGACTCCGAAAGCTGGCCCACCGGGATGGGTGTTTGCCTTTGCATGAACAATGCGAGCACGTTGTGTTTCAATCTCTGAAAAGCTGATGGTGTGTGTAATTTTGTGCCATGAAATATTCAGATTCTGACCACAATGACGTTTGCAATGAGTCTCTGTGAACTTGCCCGACTTTGTCTTTCTTGCTCGTCATAACCAAAGAGCTGAAGTGTTGCAGGTTTCCTTTCTTATTGCAGGGATGTTCTCTGTATTTGTTATTTTTGTTTGTATTATTGTTTAAAAACAGTCTTTCGGTAACACGTTTGAGTCCTGTACTCATATCACATTATAAATGCATGAATAAGGCATCATATGGCTTACATAATGCCTTATAATACTTGTCTTATGCTTGCACTTCAGTAGGTGCTCTTCAGTATTTAAAATGACATGCATAACACATTATAAAGCAAGAATATATGACTTTATATATAATTCTATAAACCAAGTCCTATAATGCATTATAATATCTGCTCATAAGAACATTGTGGAGACTTTTAACTATACATATAATGCTTAGTAGAGCTTTATTACAGATTTTAATTAGTGAGTTTTTTAAAACATCTTTTAAAGGAAATTTCATATCAGTAAATAATACTTTCGCGTTAAAATTACTTTTTCAGGGCTAAAATTTTAATGCTCAAACTCTGAACATCAGATGTGAATATGTTGCTTTGCTCAAGCTGCTAATGCAAACTTTGTTCAAGGCTTAAGTTTCCAAAGCCAGCTTAAAGCTAATGTTACCATTGGCTGTAATCCTGAACAAGGCAACTGTCGTCAGCGTCGTTTTCCATTGGCTAATACAAAGCAGCTCTTTATGCTGTTAACCATTTAGCTTTGGTTGCTAACCGCTAATAATCTAGCTCCTAGCTAGCTAGCTACATTTTACATTTTACATTTATGGCATTTGGCTGACGCTCTTATCCAGAGCGACTTACAGTTTGATCATTTTACACAGGTAGGCGAAGGTAGTGTTAGGAGTCTTGCCCAAGGACTCTTTTTGTTATAGCTAGCCTACCACTACTGTCAGCAGCTATCTAAAAATAAATGAAGTCAATCAAATTCACACTACATATATAAATTATGCTTTTGTAAATGTTAATTCGTATTTAAAATGTAGAATTTAAAGCAGCACCAGGTCTAACAAAAATAACCTTGTCAGGTGTAATACCCGTCCTCGCCACCAGAGGTCAGCCTCACCTGAATACTGACATACTCCCTAGTTGCATCCTGACCCCCTCACCTGCAGCTCATTTCACCTGCCTATTTAAGGACCTTCAGTGCACTGACTCAGTGTGAAGTATTGCCAGTTTACCTGCATACCAAGCCCTGTCTCTGCATGGTTGATGTTTTTTGGATTGCCTTGACCCGTTGGCTCTGCTGCAGGATCTCCCTTTGGTGCTTTTGCTGGTTTTGAACTTTTCTAGTGTTTTGACCTTTTGGACTGTTTTTGACTCTGACTCTGGTTTTTGTGTTTTGGATTAAACAGGATTATGGATTCTAATCAGTCTGGAGAGTCTTCCTCACAAACCTCTTTTTCCTGCATTCCTTATAGTTCCTTCTCCCATGGCTCCCATAGCTTTTAGGGTTAGAAGTGATTACACACGTTTATCTGGATGTATGCTTGTGTGTTGTGATGCAGAAAATGCAGAAGATTGTTATACATGTGTTATAGCCCTTTACAGCATTCATTTTCACAATGTTCTTATGGACAGATACATAATGTGTTATAAAACCTGACATTATAAAGCCAAGTCAAATTTATTTGTATAGCACTTTTTATAACTGATGGTCTCACAAAGCGGCTTCACAGAATTCCAGAAAAGACCGTTTTAACAAGAAGAGCTGAGGAAGAAACCTTGGGAGGAACCAAGGCTCACAAGGGGGGGGACCCATCCTCCTCTGGTCAAGCTACTAACAAAGTAACTATACTAGTAATATTAATAGTAGTAGTATTAGTGGTAGTAATACCTAGGGGTCCATGAAAACTTCAATGTAGGGTGGACAGCTGGTCTGAAGCAGGTAGCTGGAGAGCTCGACAGTCAATCGTCCTTCAGTGTCCGGCTGGATTGTGTACAATTTTATAAAAGGTTATGCGTTTAACTACAACTACTTATACAGCTTATTTCAGGCATACAAAGGTGTTATGTATGTCATATAATGCTTTATTAATACCCTTACAATGCATTATGAATGCAGGATACAGTTCTTGGGTCAGAGACATATTGTGATCATTCAAACTCCCTTTGAAATAGGGGTATAGCTATGGGGGCCTATGCCTTCACACTCAAAAGCCCCTAAGTTTAAAATTTAGAATGTTTAAAAAATTTCAAAATTCGAAGGTCATCATGGGCAAAGATGCTGTTTTCTTGTGTTCTCATGACATAAAAGAATAAGAGACAGTTCTCCTTAGATCATCATCACTTTTTGTCAGGCGCTACTACCATAATAACATGTATCCAGCTACATGCCATGGTTTTGTGACCATTTTGGGGCTGGCTGGCACAATTTGACAGCATTACTGCACTAATGCCTGGACAATGAGAGTGTCTGTTTTGTCCTTAAGATGTCCAGCTTTCATCTCCTGCTAGTTGCATTATCTTAACCTCTCAATCTAGACTAAGGCTTAAGGCATCTTCTTCTTCTTTCGGCTGCTCCCTTTAGGGGTCGCCACAGCGGATCATCTGCCTCCACCTTGCCCTATCCACTGCCTCCTCTACTTTCACACCAAACATCTCCATGTCCACCTTCACTACATCCATAAACCTTCTGAGGTCTACCTCTTCTCCTTCTACCCGGCAGCTCCATCTCCAACATTCTTACAATATATCCACTATTCCTCCTCAACACATGTCCAAACCATCTCAACCTGGCCTCTCTGGCTTTATCTCCACACTGCTCCACCTTCACTGTCCCTCTGATCTGCTCATTTCTAATCTTGTCCATCCTTGTCACTCCCTATACTCACTATACTAAGGCTTAAGGCTATCATATTATAATTATACTAAGGCTTATTATTTAGTAATTACAGGGACTTCAATGTAAACTAACAGAGTTATTCTTAGGTTATAAAAGTGTGTATAAAAGGGCCTGCCAGGAGGTCCTTGGCCATTTGATGGGTCATTGTATGGTATGGCAGCCCTGTATACCAACCAGCCCTGCTCTCCCCTATACCGTGAGGCATACTTAATAACTTTTTCCTTTAAAACAAAATAGCCGCATAATCACACCGGGCCATTTAACCCACCTCACTAATAGCATAACACAAAACATTCTTATCAATAAAGTGCCCTGCCGCTTTTCTCTCCCTCTCTCCTTCTCTTTCTCTCTCTCTGCCGCATATGCGCACAGAGCATGAGCCATTTATTCTGCAAAACAAGCTGTGCCTTGTAAACACTTTGACAGATGCTGAGCTGAAAGACAAGAACGGAGGGGAAAAAACAGAGAGGTGAAAAAGGAGAGAATGCATGAGCATCGATCTCGCTCGCAGGCATGTCTTGTCTCTTGAATAGAGCAATATTGATGTGCTGGAATTGCCTCTGAAGAGCGGTGTGCTTGTGTTCTTTGTATCTATGAGTACTTACAGTGCATGCGTTCATTTCAAATGTACGTATAACATGTCTTTGTATTTTTAAATGAGAACAAATCGCAATAATGATGAAGGTGAAGGAGCTTAAGTTCTCAGGGACAACAGTAATAAACCACACTCAGCCTTAAAGGCCTTAAATATCCCTGCCTGCGCAGTTTGTTTGATAATATGCAAGTGGAAAGTTCATGTGACCACAACTAACCATCTTCAGATGGGTGCATAAAGATTTCTTGCGGATTAATGATAAGGAAGGTAAGAGAGGAGGCAGCAGTCACTTGAAAAGAGTTGCAGGATGATCTGAAATTGCTGAACCATCAGTTGGGTAGAGAACAATAAGCAATGAACTCCCCTTAGCATTCAGAACAATCAGAGCTGGTTTGGAACAATGTTTTTTTTTTTCTGGTCAGTCATAAGGAAAATCAAGCAATAATTCAGTCTGTTGTGTGGAGAAGGAAGGGATTACTTGTGTGATCCCAAGAACACACCCACAGTGAAGCATGAAGGTGGTAGCATCATGATATGGGCTTGCTTCTCTGCAAATGGTACTGAGACATTACCACATTTATGTTGACAATGTCTTATGAACAGATATTATGTGTTATGCAACCTGTCATTTTAAAGTTGTATACAATTTCATAAAGGGTTATGCATGTGGCTACAACTACTACCAGCTAATCCCAGGCATTCATAGGTGTAATGTATGCCCTATAATGCTTTGTTAATACACTTATAATGCATTATGAATAGAGGATACAGCTCTTTCCTTTTTGAGTCAAATCTTGCTTGTGCT
Organism: Pygocentrus nattereri; assembly: GCF_015220715.1. NCBI lineage: Eukaryota > Metazoa > Chordata > Actinopteri > Characiformes > Serrasalmidae > Pygocentrus > Pygocentrus nattereri. Next base: position 43,034,612 of record NC_051216.1, read on the forward strand.
ACATGAGTAATAGCCATCATTCTTGGGTCAGATGTATTGTGATCACTCAAACTTTTAAAGTAGGGGCATAGCTATTGGGGAAAATTTGCATTTAGAATAATCAGAGCTGGTCTGGAACAACGTTTTCTGGTCAGGTACAACAAATATAACTTTTTGGTTATAATTCAACCTGTCATGTTTGGGGAAAGAAGGGTTTACACATATAAACAACAAGAACAGCACAACCACAGTGAAGCATGAAGGTGGTAGTATCATGTTATAGAGCTGCTTTTCCACATATGATACTGGATAGTACTTCTCATTTAAGGAAACATCAATAGAGTGTAGAGGATCATTTAACCACATCAGCCAAGAAATTAAATCTGGGAGAAGATGGACGTTCCAACAAGATGATTCCAAACATACAGGCAAAATAACTGTTTTCTAAAACGGAGGGGAAGGTGCTTCTATGGCCTGGCCAAGCTTCTTAGTTTAATCACATTGAAAATATCAAGAGGATTTAGAAATTGTGAATATATCAGAGGGACCTTCAGTGAAGATGGTTGACCACAATGCTGCAAAGAAGCTATTTACTTCTTACTGTAGGCATCTTGAAGCTGTAATTGCCTAAATAGCTGCGCAACAAAATACTATTATTAATTTGTTTCTTTTTAAAAACATGCATGTGTGCTTATACATTTTGTTAATAAGTACAAAGTCAAAAGATAATATGTTAAATTTGAAGTATAATCTGTGTCTCATATTATCGGTTTAGCCCAAATCAGTATCCTCATCCACAGAGAATTGCAGGCTGAGCTCACCTCCTCAGGAAGACACGGCCTTTGAGCAGACGGATGATGCTTGTGCTGGCAGAGACAACGAGGCTTTTTGAAGGTGTGAGAACAAAGCAGCTTCAGAAGAAGCAAGACAGGGTGCATCACCCCTTGAACTTGCACAGGGAGAGACATTGCTGAAGCAGGGCTGGAGGTCACCATCAGAAATCCATCAGACATGATGGACAACAACAATTGTAGAGCAGCACAGATTATGAACAGTGTTAATAGCCAGGATCCTTTTGTTTTCCTTCCCTTGTTCCTCAATCTCCCTCAGTGTCCTTCCTCCAGTTTGGAGGTTAGCCCTGACACATAATCAATGTCATTAATCCTCCACAATGGAAGCAGTCAAAGAGCTAGAGATGGATTTTTTTAAAGGCATAATTCACCCAAAACATAGTACGGATAAAATGAGTGAAAGCCTTTATAGATGAGTTAGCATGACCTTATTAACTTAACTTATATATAAGAAATAAAGGTATGAAACTGTGACTGGCAGGACCCCTAATGTCACTGGGGTGGTACCCTCAAGAGTACATCTCAATACCTTTAGTCAGGGAACATAACTGTACCACAGTTTTCTTGATTGTTGTAGTCGTGCAACAACTGTAGTTAGTTGTATTGACTCCACACACCCAGTCTTATCTCCAGGCTTTTAATTTTATTGTTGTGTTTTAAAACATTCGGTTATGAAGATATGTACTTTTCATCTGCAAAAAAACATTTAACGTACAAAATTAGACCTTTCAGGGTACATTTGCATTGTGTGTACCTTGATAAATGAAAAGTACCTGCACAGAACCTTTATTTCTATAAGTGTACTAGCTTTTAATTAATGATGGATGTTATAATTGGAATAAGAGGCCTTACGGTGGGCATAGAGTACAGTATTTGTATAAGAATCAGAAATTTGGAATTTCTTGGAAAGAAACATGGATGATGATAGTGGTCTGAAAAGTAGTGTCATCTCTTTCTGCAGGCTTCCTGTTGGCCGTTCCACTGGCGGAATGGAAATCGACTTGGATATTTTGAATCAATATAATCAAATAAAATATTTTTCCCCATTGTGAGATTAACTGTTGTCTCTCTGTGTGTGAGATGTTTCCGCATTGAGCTGCTAGTGAGCAATGAGGGGTGAAAGGGAGGGCTGTGAAACCCCTGCTGTGAAAAAAAACAATTCAGACCTCTTAACAAAGACCATTTAAAACAGACAGCCTCTTCATCTCAAACAAATCATGTATAGCTGCTGCAATAAATAAAATGGCATTTAAATGTTTAACCCTCTGGGGTCAACATACATGTTGGCACATCAAACAAAATGTTTCTTAGTGTTTTTATTAACATCTTGACAATAATACCGTGCAGAAATACAGTTCAAACAGTTCCTGAATCTGTAGAGTCGCCCTTTGACTCTAATACAGTGTGGGTTAAGCATTAGTACGTGAATCACAGCCGAGGTTATGAGTCAATAAACGCTAGTTGAAATACATGCCACCTGCCTCGCACTGTGTGTAACTAGTAGAGTTGTGTGTTCCCTCATTTACCTCTTGCCTGTAATTGGTGGATTTGAGTGTTTGTTAGAAATTGACCAATGGACACTTAGGAACTTAAGTTTTACCCATCACATTGAAAACACGTGGTGTGTGTAAAATTTTAGAAAATAGCAATGAGGAAAACATTTAACTACTATTTCATTCATGCACTGCACTACTTTTGTCAAAGATTTTGGTAAACCCATTGAATTGTCTTTACACCAAAATAATTCATCCACATGAGTAAAACTGTTTTAACAAGTGATATTAAAAACGTCTTAAACTATTTCTTTCATGTTTTGGGCACAATCATCTATTTACACAGTGTTCCAGGTCAAAAGGGCCTAATTATAGAGTGAGTTGAAGTTGCTCTGAAAATTGTGGACTATCATATGTGGGTATTATGTTATAACCAAGTGCCTTTAAAGGTTGATTTAAGAATATATGCAAAAATCCAGAAAATGCCCCCAGACATCAGAGGGTTAAGTATTTGTATGAGGGGAGTTTTGCTTGGGCTGCAGGAATGGAAATAATTGCAGTGCAGTTCATTGCTTGCTTATTTTCTTTGGATAATTGTTGTTCCTGCTGTTTTGTCAGAGGATGTTCCAAAGAGGGGCCTTGTGGGTACATGGTTTGCTGTGATGGAATGCCATTTTTAAAGTGAGGGTAGTGGTTAAGGAAAGCACACTGTAGTAATAACTTGGAGCTGGCATCTGAATATTCAGGAATTAATCCCCAAATGTCCAAGACTAACAACACCCCTGGTGGGAAATAAAATATTGTAAAAGCCATGACATAAGTAAAATTATTGGTCTCAATTTACACTCTGCAAGCTGGGACATTTGGGACTAGCTAGGTTTTGAAAGTGAAATGTTTCCCCATTCTTGCTTGATACAGGATTTCAGCTGCTCATCAGTTCAGTGTCTCCTTTGTTACATTTTTCATTTTATAATGTGCCAAATATTTTCAGTGGTGACAGGTCTGGACTGCAGGCAGATCAATTTAGCACCCAGACACTTTTAAAACAGAGCACTGCTGTTGTAATACATGCAGAATGTGGTTTTCCATTGTCTTGCTGATATAATCAAGGCCTTCCCTGAAAAAGACGTCATCTGGATGGCAGCATATCTTGCCAAAACATTTACACCGTGTAGCATTAATGATGCATTCACAGATGTGCACGCCATACCATGTGCACTAATGCACCCCTATACCTTTATGAATACTGGCTTTTGAACTGTGCTCTGATAACAAGCTGTGGTTTTTAGCCCAAAGGACACAGTGTCCATGATTTCCAAAAAGAATTTCAAATGTTGATTTGTCAGACCACAGGACAGTTTTCCACTTCCTCTCAATCCAATTTAAATGAGCTCAGGCCCAGAGAAGGGGGCAGCGTTTCTGTTGCTGAGCCAGTTTAACGCAGTGTGACCAAGCGTCCAAATGACCCATATTATGTTGTTTTTTGAATCTTTATTGCTTTCTATTTCACGCACATCATGCTTACCTAATATGAGAATAACTACCATAAACTCAGAAAAGAAAACTAAAGATGAATAATTAAACCTAAATACTGAACAAAAAATGTGTATATGTTATTAAATATATTAGGGGTGGGCCAATATGGGAACTGTGGGCCAATATTGATATGACATTTTTTTATGTACATAATTGCCAGTAAAAATGTCCATTGAACACACATGAATCAGTTCTGATAGATATTTCTGAACAGAATAGATATAAGATAATCGACCTGTCTATACAGTAGTCCAGCATCAGTGCCTAGCAATTATCTGCCAATATGACATTGTACATATATTAACTGTACATTTCATCCTGAACCTGTGCATCAATGATTGCAGTAACTATATCATTATGTAATGACAGATTTCCTCTTATTTCCTCAGTATTGATTTTTTTTCCAGTAACACATCAAAGCTTACCTTTCAACAGGACAATTCAATTATATACATTCAAATTGTTTAGGGTCATTTGCCCCTCAATATTGAATGTATCGATTTTCCTCATTCTACATGTACTTGTTTGTTGGAACATTTGACCACGTAATCATTAGCCCAGTCTGTGATCTTTGTTAAGGCGTCCAGCATCAGGCAGTTGATGTCCTCATTCATCCCAGTCTCCTCATGATAGTTCCCCACAGGAAAGATGCAGTTTAATGGGATACCCAGTAGGTTGCTGCATTCATACATCTGGATGTACAAAGATAGACCCACATACACATTCATTACCTTCTTCTCATTGATTTGTATTACAGTCCCATGATATAGAATCTCTCCATAAATGCACCCACAAGCTAAAAACGAACTCACTTTATCCCTGATCTTCTTGCTTTTGTAGACATTGCGCAAATTGGCCTTTGCCATTGGGCATGCACGATCCACTCTGGTCAGGAAAACCACTTGAGGCATACCTGTATCATAGACAGTCCAGATACATGTACATGTTATTTCATCAACCTCTTATCCAATGTAGAGCCAAGTAGTTCTCGGGGCTGTACTGTGGTGTTGCAGGCTGGGTCATGCTTGTGAAAGTGGTTGCAGTTTCTTTTTCCATCTGCTGTGCTGCTAAATCAGAACCAGGACTTACTGAAGAAAACTACACAAAAGATAAGCTAACTTCTAACAGGCTAATAGCTGATCTCGAGTCTATCCGTCATTACATCCGTCTCTTTGCACGCTCTCAGATTCTTTATCGTCCAAACAGGAGTTTTATGAGCATCAATTACTGAAAACAAGGCTGTAATATGGTTGGTTATACCTGTAGCTGGCTAACTATTCTAGCATTAGCATAGCCCAGCAAGGTACAGCTCAAATCATCAAAGAACAGGTCTGTTTTTGTTTTCATTTCAATATGAGACATTCAAATTTGTGATCTCAGACATGAGACTTTATCCTCTGAATGGATGTTTTTAAGATCAGTTTGCTTGATTTGAGCCTGTAAGTTACTGCAGTGGGAGGTACTGTATGCTCACATTAGCTTAGCTTAGCAGGCTACATCTTGAAACATTGTGAAACAGGTTTGATTTCAGCTTCATGTCACTCCAACACAATCAATTGACTTTGCTCCCGATAAAAAATACATTTTTATCATCTATACTTGTGTTAGCGGAGCACCAGTTAGTCAAGTCAAATCTGTACTGGTGTTTGAATCTCTAGCTAAGATGAGATACCCTAGACTAGCACACATTTCATTCCACAGAACTGTATTCATTTAGTATTCTGTCCCTTTAATACCACCCACTTGACTTTGCTTCCTCAGATTTGAGTCATTATGATCTAAACTTGTCAGTAATGCTTTTGGTCATCAGACTCAAACCTGTTTTGTGGTGAGCAGGGCTGGTAGCATGCTAGCTAAGCTAACTAGCTACTCTCTGTCAGCAGTGCTGTTTAACACTTAAAAACTGGATTGAAGCTTCGATGTTTACTAAATGGTGGGTTTAGAATCCAGCACTGCTGTTTGACTGTGTGTGGTGGTCGCGGTTTGACTGTGTGTGGTGGTCGCGGTTTGACTGTGTGTGGTGGTCACGGTTTGACTGTGTGTGGTGGTCGCGGTTTGGCTGTGTGTGGTGGTCACGGTTTGGCTGTGTATGGTGGTCACGGTTTGGCTGTGTGTGGTGGTCACGGTTTGGCTGTGTGCGGTGGTCGCGGTTTGGCTGTGTGCGGTGGTCACGGTTTGGCTGTGTGTGGTGGTCCTGGTTTGGCTGTGTGTGGTGGTCCTGGTTTGGCTGTGTGTGGTGGTCACGGTTTGGCTGTGTGTGGTGGTCACAGTTTGGCTGTGTGTGGTGGTCACGGTTTGGTTGTGTGTGTGGTGGTCCTGGTTTAACTGTTTATGGTGGTCACGGTTTGACTGTGTATGGTGGTCATGGTTTGACTGTGTATGGTGGTCACGGTTTGGCTGTGTATGGTCACGGTTTGGCTGTGTATGGTGGTCACAGTTTGGCTGTGTATGGTGGTCACGGTTTGGCTGTGTATGGTGGTCCTGGTTTGGCTGTGTGTGGTGGTCCTGGTTTGGCTGTGTATGGTGGTCACAGTTTGGCTGTGTGTGGTGGTCATGGTTTGGTTGTGTGTGTGGTGGTCCTGGTTTAACTGTTTATGGTGGTCACTGTTTGGCTGTGTATGGTGGTCACAGTTTGGCTGTGTATGGTCATGGTTTGACTGTGTATGGTGGTCACGGTTTGGCTGTGTATGGTCACGGTTTGGCTGTGTATGGTGGTCACAGTTTGGCTGTGTGTGGTGGTCACGGTTTGGTTGTGTGTGTGGTGGTCCTGGTTTAACTGTTTATGGTGGTCACTGTTTGGCTGTGTATGGTGGTCATGGTTTGACTGTGTATGGTGGTCATGGTTTGGCTGTGTATGGTCACAGTTTGGTTGTGTATGGTCACGGTTTGGCTGTGTATGGTGGTGGTCACAGTTTGGCTGTGTATGGTGGTGGTCACAGTTTGGCTGTGTATGGTGGTCACGGTTTGACTGTGTATGGTGGTCACGGTTTGGCTGTGTATGGTGGTCACGGTTTGGCTGTGTATGGTGGTCACGGTTTGACTGTGTATGGTGGTCACGGTTTCACTGTGTATGGTGGTCACGGTTTGGCTGTGTATGGTCACGGTTTGACTGTGTATGGTGGTCACGGTTTGACTGTGTATGGTGGTCACGGTTTGGCTGTGTATGGTCACGGTTTGGCTGTGTATGGTGGTCACAGTTTGGCTGTGTATGGTGGTGGTCACGGTTTGGCTGTGTATGGTCACGGTTTGGCTGTGTATGGTGGTCACGGTTTGGCTGTGTATGGTGGTGGTCACGGTTTGGCTGTGTATGGTGGTCACAGTTTGGCTGTGTATGGTGGTCACGGTTTGGCAGTGTATGGTGGTCACGGTTTGGCTGTATATGGTGGTGGTCACGGTTTGGCTGTGCATGGTGGTCACAGTTTGGCTGTGTATGGTGGTCACGGTTTGGCTGTGTATGGTGGTCATGGTTTGGCTGTGTATGGTGGTCATGGTTTGGCTGTGTATGGTGGTCATGGTTTGGCTGTGTATGGTGGTCACGGTTTGGCTGTGTATGGTGGTCACGGTTTGGCTGTGTGCGGTGGTCGCGGTTTGGCTGTGTGTGGTGGTCGCGGTTTGGCTGTGTGCGGCTGTGTGCGGTGATCGCGGTTTGGCTGTGTGCGGTGGTCGCGGTTTGGCTGTGTGTGGTGGTCGCGGTTTGGCTGTGTGTGGTGGTCCTGGTTTGGCTGTGTGTGGTGGTCGCGGTTTGGCTGTGTGCGGTGGTCGCGGTTTGGCTGTGTGCGGTGGTCGCGGTTTGGCTGTGTGTGGTGGTCCTGGTTTGGCTGTGTGTGGTGGTCCTGGTTTGGCTGTGTGTGGTGGTCGTGGTTTGGCTGTGTGTGGTGGTCACAGTTTGGCTGTGTTTGGTGGTCACAGTTTGGCTGTGTGTGGTGGTCACAGTTTGGCTGTGTGTGGTGGTCACGGTTTGGTTGTGTGTGTTGTGGTCCTGGTTTAACTGTTTATGGTGGTCACGGTTTGGCTGTGTATGGTGGTCATGGTTTGACTGTGTATGGTGGTCACGGTTTGGCGGTGTATGGTCATGGTTTGGCTGTGTATGGTGGTCACAGTTTGGCTGTGTATGGTGGTCACGGTTTGGCTGTGTATGGTGGTCACAGTTTGGCTGTGTATGGTCATGGTTTGACTGTGTATGGTGGTCATGGTTTGGCTGTGTATGGCCACGGTTTGGCTGTGTATGGTGGTCACAGTTTGGCTGTGTGTGGTGGTCACGGTTTGGTTGTGTGTGTGGTGGTCCTGGTTTAACTGTTTATGGTGGTCACTGTTTGGCTGTGTATGGTGGTCATGGTTTGACTGTGTATGGTGGTCACGGTTTGGCTGTGTATGGTCACAGTTTGGTTGTGTATGGTCACGGTTTGGCTGTGTATGGTGGTGGTCACAGTTTGGCTGTGTATGGTGGTGGTCACAGTTTGGCTGTGTATGGTGGTCACGGTTTGGCTGTGTATGGTGGTCACGGTTTGACTGTGTATGGTGGTCACGGTTTGGCTGTGTATGGTGGTCACGGTTTGACTGTGTATGGTGGTCACGGTTTGGCTGTGTATGGTGGTCACGGTTTGACTGTGTATGGTGGTGGTCACGGTTTGGCTGTGTATGGTCACGGTTTGGCTGTGTATGGTGGTCACGGTTTGGCTGTGTATGGTGGTGGTCACGGTTTGGCTGTGTATGGTGGTCACAGTTTGGCTGTGTATGGTGGTCACGGTTTGGCTGTGTATGGTGGTCATGGTTTGGCTGTGTATGGTGGTCACGGTTTGACTGTGTATGGTGGTCACGGTTTGGCTGTGTATGGTCACGGTTTGGCTGTGTATGGTGGTCCCGGTTTGACTGTGTATGGTGGTCACGGTTGGGCTGTGTATGGTCACAGTTTGGTTGTGTATGGTCACGGTTTGGCTGTGTATGGTGGTGGTCACAGTTTGGCTGTGTATGGTGGTGGTCACAGTTTGGCTGTGTATGGTGGTCACGGTTTGGCTGTGTATGGTGGTCACGGTTTGACTGTGTATGGTGGTCACGGTTTGGCTGTGTATGGTGGTCACGGTTTGACTGTGTATGGTGGTCACGGTTTGGCTGTGTATGGTGGTCACGGTTTGACTGTGTATGGTGGTGGTCACGGTTTGGCTGTGTATGGTCACGGTTTGGCTGTGTATGGTGGTCACGGTTTGGCTGTGTATGGTGGTGGTCACGGTTTGGCTGTGTATGGTGGTCACAGTTTGGCTGTGTATGGTGGTCACGGTTTGGCTGTGTATGGTGGTCATGGTTTGGCTGTGTATGGTGGTCACGGTTTGACTGTGTATGGTGGTCACGGTTTGGCTGTGTATGGTCACGGTTTGGCTGTGTATGGTGGTCCCGGTTTGACTGTGTATGGTGGTCACGGTTGGGCTGTGTATGGTCACGGTTTGGCTGTGTATGGTGGTCACGGTTTGGCTGTGTATGGTGGTGGTCACGGTTTGGCTGTGTATGGTTGTCACAGTTTGGCTGTGTATGGTGGTCACGGTTTGGCTGTGTATGGTGGTCACGGTTTGGCTGTGTATGGTGGTCATGGTTTGGCTGTGTATGGTGGTCACGGTTTGGCTGTGTATGGTGGTCATGGTTTGGCTGTGTATGGTGGTCACGGTTTGGCTGTGTATGGTGGTCACGGTTTGGCTGTGTATGGTGGTCACGGTTTGGCTGTGTATGGTGGTCATGGTTTGGCTGTGTATGGTGGTCATGGTTTGGCTGTGTATGGTGGTCACGGTTTGGCTGTGTGCGGTGGTCGCGGTTTGGCTGTGTGTGGTGGTCGCGGTTTGGCTGTGTGCGGTGGTCGCGGTTTGGCTGTGTGTGGTGGTCCTGGTTTGGCTGTGTGTGGTGGTCCTGGTTTGGCTGTGTGTGGTGGTCGTGGTTTGGCTGTGTGTGGTGGTCACAGTTTGGCTATGTGTGGTGGTCACAGTTTGGCTGTGTGTGGTGGTCACGGTTTGGTTGTGTGTGTGGTGGTCCTGGTTTAACTGTTTATGGTGGTCACGGTTTGGCTGTGTATGGTGGTCATGGTTTGACTGTGTATGGTGGTCACGGTTTGGCTGTGTATGGTCACGGTTTGGCTGTGTATGGTGGTCACAGTTTGGCTGTGTATGGTGGTCACGGTTTGGCTGTGTATGGTGGTCACAGTTTGGCTGTGTATGGTCATGGTTTGACTGTGTATGGTGGTCACGGTTTGGCTGTGTATGGTCACGGTTTGGCTGTGTATGGTGGTCACAGTTTGGCTGTGTGTGGTGGTCACGGTTTGGTTGTGTGTGTGGTGGTCCTGGTTTAACTGTTTATGGTGGTCACTGTTTGGCTGTGTATGGTGGTCATGGTTTGACTGTGTATGGTGGTCACGGTTTGGCTGTGTATGGTCACAGTTTGGTTGTGTATGGTCACGGTTTGGCTGTGTATGGTGGTGGTCACAGTTTGGCTGTGTATGGTGGTGGTCACAGTTTGGCTGTGTATGGTGGTCACGGTTTGGCTGTGTATGGTGGTCACGGTTTGACTGTGTATGGTGGTCACGGTTTGGCTGTGTATGGTCACGGTTTGGCTGTGTATGGTGGTCACAGTTTGGCTGTGTATGGTGGTCACGGTTTGGCTGTGTATGGTGGTCATGGTTTGACTGTGTATGGTGGTCACGGTTTGACTGTGTATGGTGGTCACGGTTTGGCTGTGTATGGTCACGGTTTGGCTGTGTATGGTGGTCACGGTTTGACTGTGTATGTTGGTCACGGTTTGGCTGTGTATGGTCACGGTTTGGCTGTGTATGGTGGTCACAGTTTGGCTGTGTATGGTGGTGGTCACGGTTTGGCTGTGTATGGTCACGGTTTGGCTGTGTATGGTGGTCACGGTTTGGCTGTGTATGGCGGTGGTCACGGTTTGGCTGTGTATGGTGGTCACAGTTTGGCTGTGTATGGTGGTCACGGTTTGGCTGTGTATGGTGGTCATGGTTTGGCTGTGTATGGTGGTCACGGTTTGACTGTGTATGGTGGTCACGGTTTGGCTGTGTATGGTCACGGTTTGGCTGTGTATGGTGGTCACGGTTTGACTGTGTATGGTGGTCACGGTTGGGCTGTGTATGGTCACGGTTTGGCTGTGTATGGTGGTCACGGTTTGGCTGTATATGGTGGTGGTCACGGTTTGGCTGTGTATGGTGGTCACGGTTTGGCTGTGTATGGTGGTCACGGTTTGGCTGTGTATGGTGGTCACGGTTTGGCTGTGTATGGTGGTCACAGTTTGGCTGTGTATGGTGGTCACGGTTTGGCTGTGTATGGTGGTCACGGTTTGGCTGTGTATGGTGGTCACGGTTTGGCTGTGTATGGTGGTCACGGTTTGGCTGTGCATGGTGGTCACAGTTTGGCTGTGTATGGTGGTCACAGTTTGGCTGTGTATGGGGTATGTATGTGTGAACAGGCACTTATGCAATGTTTAAGCACTTACCAATCACGCCACTTAGTGTGTTTGCTTTAACCTTTCAGTAAATAGATATACTCCAGCCATTCAGACAAACAAAAGTAGTGATGCTTTCTAATGAGCTGACTCACCCATTCTTCTTGCTGCTTGTCTGACAGCCTTTATCTTCCGAATGAAGTCTCCTTTAATCAGTACAAGCTTGTCTGCTGGTATAACATTCACCAGGCAGTGCATCATGTCACTCAGGGAGGGATTTGTCAGGTAATATGTGCTGTCTTTAGACAGTGGGTGCGTAGAAAAGAACTAAAGGAAATAATCAAAGAGCAGAATGACACGTCTCTTTGGTCACTGGCTTGAAAATTAGTTTTTTAAACCATTTTCCCCACCTTGTTACCACAGCCAACTCCAAGAAAGTGAATTTTTACCCCCTAAATAAAACCTTTGATCTTACCTGGTAGTCTTCTTTCACATGTCCTTTCAGAGCACTAATGATGTCATCAGTGAGGACCCCTTCACACTTCTCCTTTTCTACTCCCATGATGTCATTAAAGGCGAAAGGAAAGAATTTACCTTGTGCCACTGAATATTTTTGATACTGAAAAATGAAAATGAAAAATGAAATGCATTTGTGTTTGTGAATTGCAATGTACATGATATGCACGGGCAAGAGCTGAAGTTCAACACCTTGTGTTTATATTTGTCAATCTGTATCATTCAAAAGATTTCAGCTGTTGTGCTGGTTAGTTCTTGGAAGATAACTTTTTAAGCACAAAAATTGTAATTTTAAGATTAAAATTAGATTATAAAAATGTGAAGTTTGAATTTTAGTCATATTAACGTTCTTTGAAATGTTCTGTTCAATATCTGAATAATTAAAATAATTTACAGCACTGTGCAAAAGTTTTCACTCAAGCCATTAAGTACAACTTACTTATTTGTCAGTATGAGGTAAGAGCAAGAAAAAACCACAGAAAATTACACAGAAGCCTCAACAACTAAAAATAATATATATGATATTTTTCTTTTACTTTAAAAAAAAAAAAAAATTGTCCACCCTTGATTACAGATTCTTCCATTGTTTTTGGGAGATGTGCCTTATCATAACTGTAACTGCAAACCTAAACCTACACTTACCCTTAAACTTTACCTTCACTTTAACCTTAAAGCTACACCCTCTCCTAACCATAACCTTAACTTCAACCTTAAACCTACACCTACCCCTAAACCTCACCCCAACCTTAACTTCAACCCCACACTTACACCTAACTTAACTCTAACCTCAACTTCATTCTTAACCATTCTTAAACCTAACCATAACTGCATCTTCAACCCTAATTCTACACCTACCTCTAAACCTCACCATAACTGTAATTTCAACCTTAAATCTACACCTACTCCTAAATCTAAACCTCACCATGACCATAAATTCAACCTTAAAATTACACCTACTCCCAAATCTAACCCTAACCTTCAACCCTAAACCTACACCTACTACTAAACCTCAACCTAACCATAGATATAACTTCAACCTTAAACTTGCACCTACCTCTAAACCTCACCGGAACAATAACTTCAACCCTAAGTCAACACCTACTCCTAACCCTAACATCAACCCTAAACCTAAACCTGCACCAAGCCTAACCCTAACCTTAACTTCAACACAGAACCTACATCTACTCCTGAACGTAATACTCACTATAATGTTGTTGATAATCAACTATTACCAAAATGTTTGCTAATAATTATTCATTTAAGGTTTTATCATGTTTTCTCTTAAATCTGTCTTGTAGTTTTATCATCTATAGGGGCCATCAAAATAAACTTGGTTGCATTTTTTGCTTCTCATAAGCCAAATAATTATTAAATACACACATAGACTAATCAGTCCATTAAACCTTACTCCACATCTCAGCAATAAACTTCTGTTTGGAAACAGAATCTGAGACATTTGTTTGTTATTTTTCTTTCCTTCTTCTATGCATAAATTAGAATGTCCTCTTATATTGTAAAGAACCTCTGATATTGCACTGTGTACTCACATATATGGTGTAGCTCTTAGAAGACTCTGCTGAAGCCAGACAGTTGATGAACTGACGTCTTTCAAAAATGCTTTTGATGGTGTTTATGACGCTGGATTTTCCAGCTCCAACTGGTCCATATAGAAGGAAGCGGAGCTCACTGACTTTGTCACTGCCAATTTTAAAGGACCTCAGGTTCTCAATCATTGGCTTTTCCCTGGGGAGAAAAGTAGAAATCAAGCATAGTTACTCAAACTCCTACAGTCTGCTGTACCCAATTCTTAATCTAAACACAATTTCTGGCGAGTATGAAATTTGGAAGTGGTTTAGGCAAGAATAAGACATTAAATATTACTTGATTAGGAACACCTCAGCCGATAATGTGAAAGCAATGCAATGCAAGATCTCAAGTATCAAACATGAGCATAGCTTTGAGCCTGGTATGATTGTTGGTGCCAGACAGGGTGGTTTGAGTGTTTCAGAAACTGCCAGTCTCCTGAGATTTTTGCACACAACAATCTCTAAAATTCATACAAAGTACTACACAAAAGTTAATGGTAAGATTGCTGCAGTTACACAAATGACCACTTTTTTTTTTTTTACAACACTGGTGATCATAGAAGCATTATGAGATGCACAGTAAACAAAGGCAATCCTTGAGGTGGATGGGCTACAACAGAAGACCACATTGGTGGATCCACCAATTGGTGGATCTCAATTTCTGCTGTGACCTGCAGATAATAGGGTCTGAATCTATAGTAAAATGCATGAATGAATGAACCCAACCTGCCTGTGTCAACAGGCTAAGCAAGTGGTGGTGTGTAGTGATATGGAAAAGTTTTCTTTGCATGCCTAATACAAGTTGATACAATCACTTGAATGCCACATCTGCGCTTTGTGCATCCTTTGATGGCCACTTTTTACCAATATTGTAATGGCAGCATGATGTGTCTTGACACAAGTAATCTAAAACAGGTTCCAGAAACAGGATGAGCTCAGTGCATCAGTGACCTCTTCAGTGACCAGATCTGATTTCAATAGAGCACTTTTGGGATTTGGTATCTGCAGCTGTTAAGTAATGCAATCAGTCAAGGAATGTTTTTCCAGCACATTGTTGAACCATGTCATGAAGAACCCAGGCTGTTCTGAGAGTAAAGGGGGTCTTGCCCGGTATTAGAATGGCGTTCCAAATAACGTTGCAAGTTCCAATCTGTGCCAACATTGCCCTCCGGTGCTATTAGTCCAGGAAACTCCAGTTCACAGAAAACCACAGACTAATTAGTGTCAACCAGGCACACCTGTCACCCAGCCTCACACCTTTGAAGAGGGGTGACTTGTTGAGTACCCGTTCTCTGAGTAAAAAGAAAAGACTTAAACAGGGCTAACAAGAGAAACAGCCCCAAAACTAAAAACATGAAAGAGGCTGAAATGAAAAATGCTCCAAACCACTGGAAAACAGGGAAAAGAGAGCCACTAAAAAAAGGATTCTCATAACATTTTTCATTGTTATTAAGAGGATCTGCCTTTGTATGAGCACACCATTTAGGCATCTCCTTTGCCTGTCTTTTTCTGCATTTTCCCACCCCAAGTCTTAGAAGGGCAGTTCCACCCAGTGGCATATTGGTAGCATGCGCAAACATTGCATACAAGCTCATCCACACCCATTATCAATTACATCACTTATATTCTTATAATCTATACACAATAACATTGATAATATACAACCAATCATCGAATCCTAATTCACTGAAACCCTTTCCCTTAAGTTTATGTGACTACAAGCTTTGTTGGCAAATGCCAGCCTATCATGTAGTTGCAGAAATAAATAAATACATTTGCTAGCATGATTTTTGATCTTATCACATGATATTAAAGAATGATTGTGAACTTACTTCCATTCGACAGTCCTCCATTCATTGAGCTCTGTAAGAAATGCATGAGTTATTGTAGGAGCTAGTAAAACATGGTGTACCTCAAGAAGAACTTGACTCAAAATATGTTAACAAAAAATGGCCTGAGATGTGTTTGTACCCATTTTTAATGGCTATGTTTAGAGGTTGTTTTAGGCTGGCATCTTCTGTACCACAGAATTTGCAATGTCATTTCTGTGGTAACCAGTGAAAAGTCCAGTACAGTTTATTACTTTTACAATTTAAAAAACATTAAAATATTACAATCAATAAATAACAGTTGTAAGTTATAGGAATTCATATAACCTGAAATCAGCCTGATTTTAGGGAAGAGACCCTAAAAAGTCTTACAGGATGTTTAAGAACTGAATTCCCTAATCGGATTGACTGATGTGCAGAATTCTTACATACCAACAGTGACCATGGCAGAGCAGGAGGCGGTACCCTCCTTATTATTCAGGTTTAATGTGTAGTTCCCTTCATCTCCTTCCTGAGCATTTGCAATTTCCAAGATGCATGTTTTGCCAATTTGCTTTATTTTATGCTTGCCCTCCACGCATTCCAGTTTTTGTCCATTCTTTTCCCACGTTGGAATGAATACTTCTGTGTTCGTCTTACAGTTAAGAGTGATAGTTTGTCCAGGTTTTACTTGTTTTTCAGCCAAAACAGTGGCAAATTCTATGGAAAAACAATAGAAAAACACATTCAACAGAGAATGCATTCATAAAGTTTCAGATAACACTGGAAACTTTGCTACCTCTATATCTACAAGTACACCAAACGTTAAGTTGAACCTGCTGCAAAGAGGAAAAACTTGCTCTGTATACATGTAGTCATGGAGCTATCCAAGTTTCCAACAACACAAATAGACGGCATCTTCATGTTTAGCAAAAATACAGCAACAACGAAACAACAGCAATATTCATCAGCAATTGTGCAACATATCAACATGGTATTAAATGTACCAGCACTTGACAAAACCTGCTTGAGCTGACATCTTCAATTCTTTTGAAACAGTGATGGGAAATACATATTCAGACTTTTTGTTTTTGTAATGCCACTTCAAATTTAAATCATCCAGCACACACACTTTTCGTCCCGCTCCCCTCAGGTAGGAGGCTGCGAAGCACTAAGAGTATAACAACCAGACTGAGAAACAGCTTCTTCCCTCAAGCTGTAAGACTCTTAAATTCCAATTAGACAATCAATGCAATGGCACTTCATGTCCACTTATTTATTGCTGCTGCTGTACTGAATCAGTGCCTCCACTATATCACCCCTACACGTCACTTTATACGTTACCAGTATTAAGATGTACACTTTCTACCTCGTACTCATGCTGCTGTTATTTGCATCTTACTATTTATTGTTACTTTTGTTCTTGGGAGTTAACTGAGACCTTGAGTACACTATTTCGTTCCACCTCATGTACCACATGTAATGCGAATGCCTCATCTTATCTTATAAAATAGTGCAAATATATAAACTTAACATGCATTGTGTTCATAAGCATAAACAAGGACATATTTAACAAAGAAACTGAAATGAAAAAACCCAAATGAACAGTATGAGTTCAGTTATAGTTTTGGCTTTTTTTATACACCTGGTTTTATTATACACTTCTATAACCTAAGAATAGCCCAGCCAGCTTGCATTGAAGCCTTGTAGTAACTGAATAATAAGCTTTAGCATGTACAAAGACTAAATTCATTGGCTAATCAACTGAGTGAGTGCATGTACAATTTCCTGATGACTTGCCTGTATGACCAAACACATTATTATGAAAGATAATATGGAAAAAAAATACTTCAGTCCACGTCAGCATTTTGCTGTGGATGTTTACCATCAAACTAGTTCGAATGTTAGTATTTGTGGGATGGTGTTCTCCTGTGACTAGGGGCAGACTATATGCAAATAAGGGAAAATGGTTGTTGGACCATGTGTCTTGCAAACTAAAACAGGGCTTCATGAACATAAGTGCATTACTACAACCTTATTTGCTGTTAATGTCACTTATGTTTTAAGTCCAATTTTAGTGCAGACTAAAACCACATTATGCACTATATATTATACTGCTTGATTTAAAAAAAATGATATATATAAATATATAATATATATATAAAACTTTAACAAACCAAGTATTCAGATCTAAACTTACCAGGCTTGGTCTGTAATACTCCCATGTTTGAATCTCTGGAAATGAAGAAAAAAGAAAGTTTTATAAATTATTTCTATTATACAGTGGATGTTCTAGGACTGTGTAAATGTGGTGGGCATTGGGTGGCCAGGGCAAGTTTTATGTGAAAGGAATAACACTGATATTAGATGAAAGGAAAACGCAATAAAGCATATTTTTAAACATGCATTATAGAGATAGAGCAGTGAAACCACTAGAGGGCATTACTTTGACTATAACACCTTTTTAAACAACACTCATTCAGTGCATTATAAATATACACACCGGTGCATACAATGCAAAATTGAGCTAATGTGAACTTATTTGCCAGCCTCCTGTT
Source organism: Pygocentrus nattereri (assembly GCF_015220715.1). Taxonomy (NCBI): domain Eukaryota; kingdom Metazoa; phylum Chordata; class Actinopteri; order Characiformes; family Serrasalmidae; genus Pygocentrus; species Pygocentrus nattereri. The sequence goes on from NC_051216.1 coordinate 43,052,367, forward strand.
CAAAATTTCCTTTCCATTCTAAGCGATTTAAGTGATCCCAAGAATTTATATGAAAAGACTTTTATTATTTTCCTACCGAATCACTGAAACATACATAATGTAACATAGTTTTGTGCAACAAAAGACAACTTAAGACTCAGGGTGTCCTGCATTAGTGGAACATATTTTATGAGAAGTGAGATTTTCTGACTTTCTTTAAGATTACTGACTTTCTTAAGATTACTTAAGATTATGATTAAGTGACCCTTTGTAGTCCCACAATGGGGAAATCACCTCCACATTTGACGCTTCTGTGCAGTGAAACCCCACATACACACTAGTGAGCGCACACACACACACACACTAGGGGGCAGTGAGCACACTTGCCCAGAGTGGTGGGCAGCCCTATCCACAGTGCCCAAGGAGCAGTTGGGGGTTAGGTGTCTTGCTCAGGGACACCTCAATCACGTACTGTTGGCTCTGAGGGTCAAACCGGTGACATTCTGGTCACAGGGCTGGTTCCCTAACCTCCAGCCCATGACTGCCCCCCAAGTGTGTAGATGGTTGTCACTATGTGTTAAAATAATAATACAAAAAAAAAGCATTTGGTATGGATAGAAATAGAAAAGGTAACACTTTTACATTTTAAATTTTGTGACAAACAAGCTAAAAAAAATTCTATTTTAAGAAGCATTTAAGGTCTTTTAAGGCCTATAAGGTAATGCAGAGGAAACAAATGGACTAGGTTCATATTAAAACTTCAAATAATGATCACAGCGGTGAATTCCAGAGTAAATCAACACAAAAAGCATTTTTTGATGATGTTTTGAAACCCTTTCTTGTTTTTGTACTCTGGTTAAAATTGAGAAGCAGCTGGAACTTCCACTGTGTGATTGTGCGTATTTGTGTGAGTGTGTGTGTGACACTTTCTCGTTGCTACATTAATTGTTTGGTGAGAATGGCGTCTCAGCCCTGCTCTGTTCTCGAATCCTCTGGGAATACTGCAGGTCAAATCTGCATTTTATGTCATATTAAATTACAGATGGTGAATGCAGATTTATGCAGAACTAGTGCATCTGCCAGTGTCTAGGAGCCACAACAGCTCAAAGTGGTAGACCACAGAAACTCACAGGGAATAGCCATCAATACAGAGTTCCAAATTGCCCCTGGAAACAAGATCAGCTGAAGAACTGTGCATTGGGAACTTCATGAAATATGAATTATGGCCGAGCAGCTGTGCACAAGCCTGAGATCACTACGCAGTGCCAGGCGTCAGCTGGATTAGTGTAAAGTACGACCCCACTACGCTCTGAACCAGTGGAAAGGTGTTCTTTGGAGTGATGAATCACACTTCACTATCTTGCACTCTGATGATGAACCTGGTAGATGCCAGGAGAACATGCCCTACCACAATTCGTAGTACCAATAGTAAGGTATAGTGGAAGAGGGAAAACTGTCTGGAGCTGTTTTTCCGGGTTCTGGCTAGGCTTCTTAGGGAAGGGTAATGTTAAAACATGGTAGATAATCATGTGATTCCAACATCAGTGCCTGGGATCACAAATGCTTTTTGATTGAATGGGCATAAATTCCCATAAATACACTCCAAAGTCAGGCGGAAAGCCTTCCCAAAAGAGTGATGGCTGTTTAACTGCAGAGAGGGGCCAACTCCATATTAATATCCATGATTTTGGAATGAGATCTCCAGTAAGCTCATAGAGGTAATAATAATAATAATAATAATTATTATTTATTTTTATATAGCGCTTTATCAAGGACCCAAAGACACTTACAATTCAAAGTACATAAATAACACACTAACACAGACGACAAGAGCACAATACTACAAACAAAAAGACAAGGCAGTGTATGGGAGGTCATATGAAAGAGCATAGCAGACTCAGGGCAGGTTATGAGTGTGGTGGGGCAGACCAGTTATATAAGAAATGCTGGATAATAGACTGGTCAGACATTGAAGGCATGAGGGAGGTTATAGGCAAGTGTGAAAAGATAAGATTTCAGGTTAGACTTGAATATGGAGAGTGAATTGGATTGTCTGACCAGTAGTGGAAGAGAGTTCCAGAGTCTAGGGGCAGATCTGGAGAAGGCTCGGTCACCAAGCCTTGGAGGTTAGATGGAGGGACGGTAAGTAGACCAGCTGAAGACGACCTGAGAGAGCGAGAGGGTTTATAGGGAAGAATAAGATCAGACAGGTAGGAAGGGGTAAGACCGTTAAGAGCTTCATAGGTGAGGAGAAGAATTTTGATCTGTATGCGTTTTTTGCGAATTTTGAACTGAGGTGTGTCAATGGGTAAGTCACGGGTAAGAGTGTTATTAGGCACAGGGCTATTTTTCTCTCATCTGACCACAGAATCCAGTTCTAGTAACATAAAGCAAACTCCAGGTATACATCATCAAAATGGTTTGTTGGTGTGTCTGAATGTGGTTTTGGGAACTTGGTGATCCCAAAATGGTACCATCTTCTACAAATATCCAACCGTGATCCTTGTAGAAATGTTTGCCTCTCTAGCCATCCTCCTACCTGTAAGTTTTCAATACAGCTCCCCTGTTGTTTAAAACTTCTTAGTGTCACAATGTGTTGCTATTACGGAATAAAAATGAAACAACAGAAATGGGAACATGTTTCAGTTACTAGAGGTGCGTTATAGTTTTGAGGCTTTTTTAGGCCAAATTTACCTCATAAATGAGCAATAACATAATGTACGGCATCCCTACCTTATGTTTTAAAATGACAAGATATAGCCACTTCTAGACTGACGTCTTAACCATCAAGACAGAGAATATTTCATGACCTTTTGAACTTTTAACAAGGTGCCAGTAGTTATCAAGTGAGCGACTGAGTGTAGCATGTGGATAACACAAATAGTGCATGGCAAAATATGGACTACAGTCTCTAAACCTTCAAAACATTGAAAAACAAGAACTGACCCAAGCAGGAAGCAATGGCACTTACGGTTCTAGTTCTAGATCACTTTCCGGCTTGCTTGAGATACAGCTGGAACCTTGTTAAAAAACAAATGTAATGACTTGGTTGTCATTTTAGTCCTTTAATGCCAGTCTAACATATCTAATCTGGCTAATCATCTAACTGCTGACATGAAACAATGGTCTGCTTATGTTTTGTGAAAATATGAGAAGGTTTGAGAGTTAATGATGTTAGCATTAGCTTCCCAACTAGCTTAGTGAGCTCTTTACAAACTAAAATAGCAATCGACACCAACACATCATTCTAGCTTTATGTGCTGGTGCTCATTGAGTGATGTAATACTGCTTGGTGACTTTAGCCTCACCTAGAAGAGTAAATCATTCACTAAACTGGCTTTGGCTTGAGCTGCAAGTGTTACCGTATAGGAGAGAACGCCCTTCGAGAACAGGTCCTGTTAATAGAGGCCCTGAACAAACACCAAAATCCATAAAGAAAAACCTTCAGTACTGGACTGATGATTTCTATTTCTTTGGTGTCCAAGTTTCTGTTACTTTACTACTGTACACCAGCACAGCATGCTAAGGGAGATATGCCAGCATGTATACACTAGACTTGGACTTTGACTTTGATCCTTATCTCCCTCTACTTATGTACCAGTTGTTTCTGAAGGCTATAATCGACACAGTAGACAGTGGACCCACATAAAGCAAGTAAATAAGCTCAAAATGAACAGCTGGCATAAAATATGAAATCTGAATTCTGAACCTACTTCAACTAATATGATGTGTTTTATTTTTTGAGCTAATGTAGTAAGTACCCAAAACTTTACAGGGCACAAATGCTGAAACCAGTCCTTTGCATGTAAATGTGGTCAGTTATGGTCACATTTACCATGTTTTATCATTTCAAATGCAGTTACTTACTTATTTCGATTTACTATCCAAAGTTCCAGCTGAACCTACATGTTCACTAAAATTGTAAGACTAAAATTGGTGTTTTAATGAACAAAGTGTCCAAAAAAAGTTTGCATCATGTTCCTGGCACTGGATTCCGTCGTCAGATGAGACAACAATAGCACGTTGTGCCTAATAACACCCTTTACCCGTGAATTACTGCTTGTTGGCAGGGCACAAAACAGATTCTTGTTATGTAAGCTTACCATTTGACATTCTACTAACTAAAAATTTAAAGCTAACTTTTTAAAGTTTTTGAAGATTTTTTTTATATACAGTGTTTTTTTTTATATGTAATGTTGTTGATTGCTGATATCAAATCTGAAAAAAGGGTGTCCTTGTGTAACTTTCTTCCGCTAAAGGGTTTAAAAAAATGTCTCAGGCCAAAATCTTATCTCAGAGCTAGCATAAAACAGTGTCCCAGATATCAGGTAACGTTTTTGTCACCGTTTCATGTTTACAACTTTCTGCGAGGTGAAAACGCTTAAATATTGCTCCTATCACCACCTGTCATTTCCTTAGAAGAACGCATTCGACACCAATGAGCTCTGAATGACCCTCTGTATGTTGACTTCATTGTGAAATATCAGTGGACTTCCTTTTTAATCTGCACTAAAGAAAGTGTTTTGCATAAATCCATGCATGAAGTATTTAAACCTAAATTGAATTCCCAGCAGCTTGACTTACCTGTATGAGATGTGTGAAGTGTTGGCCTCTGTCTGCTGATCTGTGCCTGCTGCTCTCTCTGTCTGTATATATACACAGTCTTTCACTTTCAGTTGTATGCAGTGCGTGTGAGGAGGGCTTGTGTGAGGGTAGAGAAAACCCTGGTTACTGACTGTAGGCCATAACTTTAAGCATGTGTATCTGTTCTCTTGTTAATACTGTGAATTTAGCATTGAAGCTAATTCCTAACAGTTTTTTCATGTGTTAAAATAGCTATGATGTTCCAGGACATGTGGGCTTTGTCCAGGTCAACTAAGCACAACAGACTCGCAGATACACACCAGAAGAGACTGTACTTTGCGTAAATATGCTGCTATTTTCACAGGATGTATAAAGAAGTTGAGCAAACTCAGTGTAATTTGCTTAACGCTTCATTTCGTTGTCTAAGTACGGGTTTCTAAACACTGGTACGTCTTTTTAGTCTCATAGCGCTGAGTTGTCTTATTACAGTGGAAGGATGGACAGAAACTCATGTGGCTGTTGTGGTGTCTGCCAGGTCTTGCGGGTGGTTGCTAGGAGTCCAATTTGTAGTTTTTCATTCTTTTTTGAACTCCTGTTTTTTTCAATCATTGTCTGTTCACTTTCTGCTTCGTCATATAAATCAATAAATGGCACTTACCAGTCAGTGGACTGGAAATCTGTAAAAAAAAAAAAAGCGGGTGATCTCTGACTTTTTAGTTCCAGTTGAAATACCAGAGGGTCTCTAGTATTTATGTCTTAAAACGTAGTTTTTTTGTTTTTGTTTTTTTAGTGCTTTAATAACATTTTCATGACCGTCAGTGATTTTTACACATTACAACAGGCTTGTCAAACCTTGGACATTCCAGGCCAAAGCACTGCAGAAAGTAGTGTTTACTCTCATCTAACTCTGAAATAAGTCTAGGCTTTGTGAGTTAGCTAATGAGCTGAATCAGGACTGTTTAATGAGGCAGGCTGCTGAAGTATGCTGTGTTTTGGCCTGCGAGGACTGGAGCGTGACACACGACACATGCGCATTGAAATGTAAACACTACACAAATGAAATAATAAAGTGTAAAAACGGATCCATCCTTGCCAACTTTGGAAATGTAGCATTAATCCAAACATCTAAACATATCCAGAATACACAGACAGAAAGGAGGTAGTGTGTGTCCTGAGAGCCACTGCAGACATTCATTAATGAACATAATGCAGCACTGTTGATCAAAAGCTACTAGCAATTGGCCACTCAGTAAAAATAAATAAATAAATAAATAAATAAGACTTGGGGATTTGGAGACCTCTCTGGTGGAAATGTGCAATTACACACAAAATGTGGAATAATGTTTGGCACCGTTTGCAAATTGAATCATCACCTGGTGTCATGATGTCTTCATCTCTATGATGGTTTTGCGTTTGAAGGGGAAAAAATCGTGCTGCACCTCCTTTTTGAGCCTGTGCATGTGGCTTTAACAAGTAATGATGTGTGAAGGAGTCTGAAGACTCCTAGAACACCTGACAACGTCTGACTTTTCAATTAGTATTTCAGGCTTTAGAAGGTGACTCACAGTAGCGCACACACACACACACACACACACACACACACACACACACACACACACACACCCCATATTAGCCTGTTTATATCATCCTGACTCAATGCTACTTTCAGTTGTACCAAAAAACAACATTGTGTAGCTTTAAACATTACCAATATACAAGCTGGCCACTTTATTAGAAACACCTGACTTGTGGCTCCACCTTCTTGGTGTACAATTAGACACAGGCTTTCAAGTAATTATGAACAGAATGCCCAGTCTGCATGAAGACCTCCAGCATCAGGAGGTAGTAATGCACTCATAACTGATTATCAGCTATAACATTACATGTTCTTCTTGGAACAGACTCACTTTCTCCCTGATTGTCTTGCTTTGGTAGATTTCAGTCAAATCGTCAGGTGTCAGAATGCACACCTTGCCCACTCTGTGCACTCTTGTCATGACAAGCACTTGAAGGATTCCTTCAGCACAGACAGTAGAGACACATGGATAAACATCAGCATCAGAGGCAGCCAAGCAGCCCCAAATCATGAAGCTCACGTCATCATGCTTCTTAGTTGGGATGTTTTCATGGTATGCGGTACACTTTTTAACACCATGCAGGGTCTTTTTGAGTAAATAAAGCTGAGTTTGATCAGAACATTATACAGGGTGAGTCAAAAGTCACAGGACATGTTTTATTTAATTTAATTTTTTATTTTATTATCGACTTTTATCTCAGGGGTCATCTCAAATCAAATCGTGTATGCTTCCTTCAGCACCACCTTCAGCACTGCATCGTGGAGGCTGGTGCCAGCATACAAAATAACATAAAATGAAACTGTGTCCTGCAACATTTGACTCCCCCTGTACATTTTCCCAATCATGTTTTGAATAGTCAAAGTTGGGAAGGTAGATTTAAAAAGGTTGTGGAGTTGGATTTAAACCCTAATGTACGGTGTTCATGAATTTAAAGGCGTACATCAGCTTTTGATTGTAAATGTATAAAAATGAAAACTAGAAAGTGAGTTATGTGAGACTTAGCATCAGAATCTAAATTGAACTTCACTCACAATCTTTGTGATGAATACAGATTTACATAAGTGACCATGATTGCCAGCTTCAAACACTTCTTTGGGCTGTACGATTACAGTTCTTGAAAATGTGTAACAAAAGTTGCACATAAGCAAATGGGATGCAAAGTTTTGCAAGTTAATCCAGAAGGTACCACAAAGACTGAGTGTGAGGTTCAAATCTGCGTTTTTACCATCATGTTTCTAAACAGTAACACATCTGCAATGCAGACTTTATGAGTTACATATTTGATGGCACACTGTACGATTGGGATTGTGGTAGCAGTGCAACGATACGGCCAACAGTTCACACACAACAGTCAGTCGTGGGCTGGAGGTTAGGGAACCAGCCTCATGACCGGAAGGTTGCCGGTTCGATCCCCAGGGCCAACAGTCCATGACTGAGGTGTCCTTGAGCAAGACACCTAATCCCCCAACTGCTCCCCGGGCGCCGTGGATAGGGCTGCCCACCGCTCCGGGCAAGTGTGCTCACTGCCCACTAGTATGTGTGAACAACTGAAACCCAAACTTGTACACCTTGATCTGTTTAAATCAGAAGTACAAAATGTAGGGAAATACAAATTTGCGCATGTGAAATTGGATATGAATTAACTAAGACACCAGAATTACTCACATACTTTTTGGCTTAAATCTAACTCCACACAAGGTTTAGTTAAACTGTAGATTAGGACCCTAAGACCGCAATTTGTGTGCAAAAGTGTAGGTCATTTCTAGCCTTTATAACTTCTGAACAGTTTACGATACAAACATGGACCACATATCAGGACATTCAGTAGATCTGGCCCAAACTAACAAGCATGATGTCATTGAGCTGTGACATCAGCATCAGTGAGTTATTTGTCTTGGAAAATCACCTCAAATTCTGATATTATTGCTCTGCTGTATGGCCTTCATATTCCATCAAAGGGTTAAAACAGTGACATGATTCACACATCAGATCACTCATCACACTCTGCCCTTACAATCAGTCAGTAATCAAGCTCCAGTATCACCCAAAACCCACTCACTACTGTTTATGGGTTACATAATGACTTCAGGCAGTCATTGACTGCGAGGATTTGCAATCAAGAATTAAAAACGAGTTTACTTTATGACTTTTAGTGTGTCCAGTTACTTTCAAGCCCCTTAAAGTTGGGGGATTTCTATGAAAATGGTTGTAATTCCGACATTGTTCACCTGATTTGGATATAAATACCCACAACGTAGAGCAGAGAGTCTGCTCATTTTCATTGCCTTATTGTTTAAACTAACATATTCTTTGTTAAACAGCTAAAATAGCAATAACGTTGTTGACATCCAAATATTTATGAGCCTGAATTTCTAGATTTGAGCAGTCTGTTTCAGTGAGCAGGTGTAAATAAAGGCCTTAGCCACTGGACTGCAGAACTGATACATACCAACAGTGACCATGGCAGAGCATGAGGCACTACCAGCCTCATTCAACAGGTTTAATGTGTAGCTCCCTTCATCTTGCTCTGCAACGTTCCTGATTATCAAGGAAAACGTTGTCCCACTTTGTGTCACTGAGTGCTTGCCTTCCACACATTCCAAAGCGTGACCGTTCTTCTCCCACGTTGCGGTTACTTCTACTATGTTTGCCTCACAGTGAAGAATAACATCATCTCCTTCTGTTGCTTGCTTATAAGCCAAAACATTGACAAATTCTGTTGGAAGCAGGTGGATGAGTTTATTAAAAAATAATGTTTATCTACATTTGTCCATATTCAGCATCTGAAAATGTTTGGAAATGAACACAATCAAGTTCAGCAAAATGTAGATTTTCATTTTTTCATTTCACATCAAAAGAAGCTGATCAACACATTTGGTATTCAAAGTTGAGATCCTCACTTTAATGCTGGAGCTGGGAAGCTGACTTTGCTAACATCAAAACAAGTCAATAGTCACCCAGATCTTTTCCGTAAAAAACCCTCTCAAAAAATCCAGCTGTCCCTTAAGGTCATGCAGACTTGCTGATGTGGTTGAGGACACAATATGACTTACTGTAAACACAGGTTCACTGTGGAGCTGGATGCTAAGAGAGGCCTTTTGTTCACAATTATGCTCACAGTTTCTATTGATTCTCTTTATAAATAAATCTATACAAGTAATCTTGAATTTTCAAACTGAAGATAAATGCTTATATATAGACGATACAGGAATAGTGAATGGAATCCAGCGTCCACATGCCAGCATGAGTCGTTCACGCACAGTGTACAGTCAGAATTCAGCAAATGACTTGCCCATTGATGGTGCAGTTTAGTTTGTAAGACATCCTGTGCCTTAAACCACATTGGCAGGTCAGTGATATCCTAATGGAGACCTGGATGCATTTTGAGTGGATTAGGAGAGGTTTTTGGATGTATTTAGGAAAAAGAACTGGGTGTCTATTGACTTCTAGTATTTGTTAGTAATATTAGCCTCATAGCTCCAGTGCTACACTTAACAAGACAAATTTGGACATCATGTCTTGGCTGATTGTCTACATGTGGAAAACTGCATAAAAGTGGAAAAATTGCATAACCATTTTGGAAAATTGTACGAATTGTACACATTTGAAACATTATCTATTATTTTGTTCTAGTTAAACTTTTATTGAACAAATGCAACCATGATTGGTTTAGTGCTTTTGTTATGTGAGAAGGCCTAATACTCCCACAGACTGTATAAATATACAGACATTTTATTAATTATTCTTGAAGCAGTAACACTGTAGTAAAGGACAACATGTGTAAGGCTACAACTGACTTAAACCTACATGCACATTTATAAAGGCTTATTCCAGGAAGCATCAGCTGTCATAAAGACTACTTTTGGCACTTCATCAGGTAATTGTTAACGTAGCCCTTCTAAATAATCAGTGATTGGGGTTTTGTCAATTTAATTAGTTCATATATATTTTAAATCAACATCAATAAACATTTGTCTTTATTCTTTTTGCCCTTTGTATTCAGTTTTGGTTCATGAGCTTAACTCACTATCATTGGCATTGCAGGTAGAAAGGAACAGGACTTGGAGACAATTGGAGAGAGAAAGGAAAAAAAGACTTGAGAGCGAAAGAGTGTGAGGATGTTTTGTGGTGTTTCTGTAGCAAATGGCAAATAGTCTTTTTGCTACAATAGTTTTTGCAGTTGTTATCAGCCCAAAATAATGAAAATGACAGTAATACTATGAAACATGTGGTGAAAATATCTTCTAATTTTGACATTTCTTAAACTGCCCATTGACTTAGCTTAGGCTAACAGCCAGCTAGATTGGGGTAGCACATTTTGGACTCTTTGGTTATCTGAACCAAGCCTTGTCCTTTCCAGCAAAGCTCAAGATGTTGCTTGCCACTAGGCCATAATCAGTTAGCACTTTGGACGACTGGCAAGCCCAATCTTCCATTGGCACCTTGGGAATCTGCACTGCTAGCTGCCTCGGCTGCCACTGGTTCTCTGGTAGTGGCATCAGTGTGATGCCACTACCAGAGAAGACGAGACTGAGAGAGAAAGTCTTAGAAAAATTAGGCATAATAACAGTTTGTAACTAGAATGACAGTATTAATTAACAGATTCTTAATTAAGATCAGTTGAATGAAAAAAAAAATACTTAAAGGGCCTCATTCACCAAGGTTTTCCTTAAATTTGTTTCTTGAGAAAGGTCCTAAGAAAATGTCTGTTAGATTCATGACGTTTTTAAACTGCAGAATGGTTTACACCTCTGTGCCCTTGAGTACGTGGAGATTTTTTTTTTTTTTTACCTAAAAACAAGTCACAAATAAGAAAACACCAGTGAATATCAGAACTCTGTGAAAACTGCACAAGTGGATTTTAAGAAGAAATGTATTTTTAAGAACGATTGGTGAATGAGGCTCAATGTCTTCATACTGAAAAGCAGATAGGTTGAAATAAAAGATGAAAAGTCATTTTTCAGTCTCAGCCCATAAGATCCTCCCATAATTGCTGGAAAAAAGGGTCAGTGGTTTCACTCTGTGATTGACAATCTGCTGGGATAGCTCAACTTCGGAGTGGTGTAACAGTCTGAGCATTCATCCCCACCAGAAGGTTGTTTCTATCACACAGTCCTAGCTAGTGGAGAAATCGAGTAAAAAAACTATTCTGTATCATGTACCCAAGTGAGATGTACAAGTAAAAAATGAAAGGAGAACTTTGAACTAAAATGAGTAGTTTAAATTATTTTATCTTAGACAAAGGGACAAGATAAATTTGTAATTTCAAGCAGGATTTTCTGATGGAGAGCAGAATTCATGGTTCCATCAATTATGTGAAGTTGTCCAGGTCCTGCAGAAGCAAAGATGCCCCAGACCATCACACCACTACCACCATGTTTAATTGTTGGTATAATGTTCATATGTTGGAATGCAGTGTTAGCTTTACACCATATGTAACCGGACCCACGCCTTCCAGAAAGTTCCATCTTTGACTCATTAAAACACAGAACATCCCAAAAGTCTTGTGGGTCAGCTAGATGTTTTGTGGCAAATGTGAGATGGGCATTTGGGTTCTTTTGGATCAGCAGTGCTTTCTGCCTTGCAGCTCTCTGATGGATGCTATTTTTGCCCAGTGTCTTCCTTATTGTGGAATCATGTACATTGACCTTAACTGATGCAAGTCTGGTTATTTTTTGGCCTCCTGGATGAGTCATCCATGTGCTTTGTTACATTTTGGTAGGTCAGTCAATCCTGGGAAGGTCCACCATTGTTCCAAGTTCTCTCCTTATGTGGATAATGACTTTCACTGTGGTTCGCTGGAGTTCCAGGGTCTTAGCAATGGTTTTGTAACAATTTCCAGAGCTGGAAAGAACAGGCTTTGAGGACATTTGGGCTAATGCCATCCAGGCCTTTCTTTGGCATCTCGGCCCTTACCTGATCTGCTTTTTGTCAAATTTTGGTAGGCCAGCCAATCCTGGGAAGGTTCACCACTGTTCCAAGTTTTCTCCTTGTGTGGATAATGACTTTCACTGTGGTTCACTGGAGTCCCAGAGCTTTAGCAATGGCTTTGTAACCTTTTCCAGAGCTGGTAAGAACAGGCTTTAAGGACATTTGGGCTAATGCCATCTAGCCCATTCCTTGGGATCTCAGCCCTTACCTGATCTGCAGAAACAGTTAGCCCAGGGTTCATACTGGGTGCTGGCATCGAAGGAAAATATGAAGGGCTGAAAGTAGCAGCTCATTGGCCCAGGCTGCATCACCTTCACATTGACTACCACTAGCCTTAAAACCTGTAGTCTGCTTCATTCCACTCCATAAATCCATGCTGTTGTTTTGCTTGAGCTTGTTCTCCAGCATTTTCCTGCATCGATATTTCATTCTGTCTTCACCCGCTTCATTTCCTCCCTGAGCTTTGGAGCCTCACTCTTTCTTGTTCAGAAGTGCCTTCAGGTCACTAGTTAACCAAGGTTTATTGTTAGGGGAAAAAGTGGAATATTCTAGTGGGTGTGTTGTCTACACAGTATTTAATCTACACCGTGACACATGTCCTCTCCATGCGGATCACATAAAACATTCCAGTCCTTGTTGTCCAGACAACTCCATAAAATCTCCACCACTTAATGTCTCCATTTCTTTCCCCTTCCTACTCTGTTTGGTATCCCTGTCCACAATCACTATGTGAAAGCCTATAATGATCAGGGATAACCTGATGAAGCTATGTTTCTGTAAAGCACATAATGCTGCATTCCTGATATTTCCAGTGTTTCTTTACTAATGCTCCAAGCTTGTCCATCTTGTTAGCCAGCAACAGCATGTTCCCAATGATGATAGATGGAATGAATGGTTTAATTCACCGTTTTGCTGCTTTAGCTCTTGCTCCTGCCCTGCACCCCTTGTGCTTCCTCATGAGCTCTTTGGGGATTCAAGGCCAGTCTCCAGGCAACAGGGTCCCCTCGTGCAGTGCCAGCAGCTGCTACCAAGTGTAAACAATGAGTTCAGCCTCCATGGTGAATTCAGATACGCAAGCAATCAAGCAAAGTTCATTTATATAGCGCTTTTTATAAAAGGTGTTGTCACAAAGCAGCTTTACAGAACAATCAGTATGACAGAAAGAAAAAGAAAAGAGAAAATCCGGGTCCAAGCCCCCATGAGCAAGGCAGTGGCGATAGTGGCAAGGAAAATATATAAGGCTTGGCATAATGATAAGGTAACAAGAAAACAATGAACACAACACTGTCAATACACGGATCGCTGCAACAGCCTGCAACTCAGATGCTGCCATCTGTATACGTAGCCAATATGCAAATAAGTAGAGCCAAAATGTATTTAATAACATTTAATTCATTTGTTAACTTATCTTCACATAGAAAATCAACAAAGCAAGCAATTTTAGTGGGGTGTTCACCTTTTGCATATGCACATGTAAATAAGACATCAAACATCACCCAGTAAACACTGCATTTCTTACGTTTTTTGTTGAAAGCATTTTTGCAAAGAAATGAAAAACAGCGCATGTGCTGTTATAGTCATTCACATTTAGACCCTTTAATCTTAAGACCCCAGGCAAGTTTACAGCAGCTTTACTTAACTCTATAATAAGCAATGATAAGCGATGCTAAGGTCTGCGTCTCCTTCCCGTCTGATGCTCTGTGCCTGCAGCTTTATACACACTCATTTTACTTTCACTTTCAACTCCATGAGGAGAAAGGAAGAAAGGGGGATGGGTGAGATGCTTATAATATCCTGTAAGGAACTGATTTCTGGGAAATTGAAACTGAAAGTATCTTTGAGGTCAATGTTAAGCATTTTATATTTGTTTATTTTATTATTCTTTAGCCTGTGTGTATATAAAAACTTCTCTCACTATACAGAAATGCATGGACATCAGTTATTTCTGCAAAATCAGTGGATGCACGACTGAACTGATCAACTGGTTTTGTGCTACAAATAATGCTAAATTTTAAGATAACCTGTGGAACCTGTGGTCAAATGACACACATCCTCTACAGAGAACAAACTTCAGCACATTTTAATACACAATTACTGTTTGCAGAATTAAACATTGGCACATTTTATGTTTAATGTTGTGTTACTGTTGTTGTAATAATAACAATAATAAAAATAATAAGAAAAAACACCAAGACCTATCTGGATAGGGGTTAAATATGATGATGATGATGATGATAAACAACTATTTACAATACATCTAAAATTCAGCTCATAGTGTTGAAAGGATACAAAATGTAAAACAAAAAAGTAAAACAGGCAAAAACATGCATAATGTATAAAGAAGGGAGACTCCGACTGATAGTCCAACATGAGACTGAGGAAGAACACTGCGGATTCCTTGCTGTGGAACAATGCACCAGCTTTTTATCCTCTCACATATTATTAGGGGGCAGGGGATTTTTCAACCCAGTCTACATGTGTATCATGGACTTGGAGAAGGCTTATGACAGTGTCCCCCAAGATATCTTGTGGGAGGTCCTCCGGGAGTATGGGGTGCCGGGGCTAATACTCTGGACTGTCCCGGAGTGAGAGTTGTGTTCATATACTTGATATTAAGTCAAGCTCATTCAGTGTTAGTGTTGGATTCCGCCAGGGTTGTGCTTTGTCTCCACTCCTGTTCGTGATATTCATGTACAGGGTGTCAACCCATAGCCGAGGTCTGGAGGGCATTATGTGTTCAGGCTGGAGGGTGGTGTCTCTGCTATTTGCAGATGATGATGCCCTAGCGCTCACTGGAGAGTTTTTCAGTGTGAAGCAGTTGGTAATCGGATCAGCCTGAGTCTGTGTGGTCCTGGCCTGGAAAGAGATGGCATGCCCACTCCAAGTAAGAGGAAAGGACCTGCCCCAGGTGAGAAGTTTAAATATCTTGGGGTCATGTTCACGAGTGAGGGGAAGAGGGATCATGAGATTGGCCACAGGCGGCAGCAGGAATGCAGTCACTGCACTGGACTGTAGTGCTGAAGAAGGAACTGAGCCATAAAGCAAAGCTGTCTGTATACCACTCTGTCTAAATCCTAACCCTCACTTATGATCATGAGCTGTGGGTAATGACCGAAATAATGAGATCACAAATACAAGCAGTGGAAATGAGCCTCTTCGCAGGGTGTTGGGTTACATTCTGCTTGATAGGGGGAGGAGCATGGTCATCCAGGAGGAGCTCAGAGAAGAGCTGTTACTCCTCCACATTGAAAGTAGCCAGTTAAGGTTCTGGCGTCTGATCAGGATGCCCCTGAACACCTACCAGTGGGGTTCACCAAGCTTGTCCTAGGATGACCAAACTGCTACTGTGACTATCCGAGCTAAGCATTTAATGATAATGTATAAAGTCAAAGCAATGGCAGAAAAGGAAACGAAGTAATGAAGGTTTAAGAATTTCAATGAAGTTCGACCAATTTATTTTCTAGACCTCTAGTTAATCCAAAGCGTAATGCATCATACATCACACACAGGATAAAACTAGAGCAGTAAACAGTTTATAACCTGCCATTGTTTTAAATGCTTACAACCAGTCCTACATCCAAACATGCAAACATTAAGGTCAGTGACATGATATGAATTTTTTGTGTCAATGTCCATTATTTTGCTAATTTCATGTTCATGGCAAGAGATGAGCTACAGGTTTAAATTATAAACTAGTGATTGGAAGTAGCTAGTTGGGTAAAACAATGTACGTCATAACCATACCCACTGATTTAATACACAAGCATAATAATGAGATCAATCCATCAATAAGCATTTTATAGATATTTGTTGGATTCTGACTCTCCCTGTATAGTCATGCTCAACTTCTTCATATCTATTTTATATATGGAATCATTCTACGCATTTGTCTTTGCGGGAAAACTTTTTCACATAGTCATTAGCTGAGTACACAGCCTGTGTGAAGGCCTCCAGTGCCAGGCAGTTGAGCTTCTCATTTTGCTTGGTCTCTTCATGATAGTTCTTTAGAGGGAAGATGCAGTTCATAGGGACTCCCAGTCTAGTGCTGCACTCTTCCATCTGGAAACACACAGTGGAATTATTTCATCAAACATTCCATGGAAGTCTGTATTTTCTTTTCTTTTTTTTTTTACAAAATAAAAACACATCACCTCTAGCAAAGTGACTCACCTTTTCCTTGATCTTCTTGCTTTGGTAGATCTTGGCCAAATTCTCCTTTGTCAGCATACATACATTGTCCACTCTTGTCATGAAAACCAGCTGAGGGATTCCTGCAGCACAGAGAGCAGAGATACATGGAGATGTAAAGAACTTTCAAATTTGTCGTGCAGAACACCTTCAGTAGAAGGTTACTCAACAAATATGCACCTACTGACCCACTGTGGGCTCACAGTGGGCAGTATGGGCTTGGATAATCACATGCAAATTCAATCTTGCATCATCCAACTCGCACCACCATTCTGGAACCTTGCCCACTGTAGACTGAGGGCACTGTGGACATGGACCATGGCTCCTGTGTGCTGTAGTCTACACTAGGTCTGCACCATCATTCTGGAAAGTGGCCCACTCAGCTTTGGACTTCGGCAATGCCACACAAAACCCAGACTTAGTTATGTCTGCCTGCGCAGAGGCAACATTGATAGGCCAACCATAGAACTATAACGGACAGAATGTCATGGGCCCTGTGCAGGTAGTCTATTGTGGCTTAGTACTGAAGTATGTCAGCAGCATTACTCATTAAATATTAAGTTATTTGTAAATTGAAGTACAGTGAATGTATGATGAATGCTATATTTGTAACTTTCCACAAACAATTTGAATTTTAAACTATAAAAATCTTAGTCACAGTTAAATCAATTTTAGTAAAGCTTCAGTTATTAATTTTGTCAGAGGACGTTTTCTGAAGTTTGATATAATAGATTTTACACTTGAATTACATATAAACATTTGTACCCATTTGCCACTGCAGTTATAGAATGACTGACACACACTATCTGCTTTATATTTAATTTGTTTATATTTCATATCTTTTTATTTGTTCTACTTGTTGAATCAAATGACAGATATATGAATGAACTCACCTAATTTACTGGCTTCTGCTCTGATGGTCTTCATTTTCTGGATGACTTTATTGTCCATTATAGCAACTTTGTCTGCTGCAATAACACTCACTAGGCAGTGAATCTGATCATTCAGAGTGGGGTCACTGATGTAATATCTGTTGTCTTCACACATTGCTGCTTGAGGTTTGAACTAAACACAAGGAAAAAAATAAATTTTAGTTTTTTAGTTGTTTTTTTTTGTAGGTCATGTGTTTCTATTTATTTCTGTGTATATTGTGTGTGTGTGTAGGTATTTGTGTATGTGTGAGCATGTGTGTTTTTCTTACTTCATAGTCATCTGGGATGTGTCCCTTTAAGGCACTGATGATATCATCAGTTTGCACCCCTTTCAGTTGGTCTTTTTCAATACCCATCAAATCATAGAAGGCAAAAGGTACAGCTCCAGCAGTGTACTTCTGGTACTGGAAGTAACATAATAATAATAATATTAATATTAATAATAATAACAATAATAAGATGATGATGAAGATGAAGAAGAAGAAGAAGAAAATTAATAAAAAAGGCTTTTTAGAGAAAATTGCCAAGGAACTAATTGCCAGAATGTTCCAATAAAAAAGTCAACCTAATCACTATCATACAAGACCAAATGTGTATTAGACATAACTAGATATTTATATGTGCAAGTAAATGCCTTCAAATTCAGAGAGTTCCATAGTGAATGTGTAACTTTTCTTCACTTGAACAGTGCACTTTTGAACATTTTGGCACATATTCATACCAGAGTTCATTATCCAAATAACCACCATCTTAAGATTTTTCAGAAAACCTAATTAAACATGAGCACTTTTCTGGTTTAAATAGTGTGTGGTCCGGCAACAGATCTGGAAAAAAAAAGCCCACTCTCATTTTCTGTCATGATCTTAAGAACTCAGGAATTAAAATGTAAAAATCTATTGCTTACTATACTAAAAGTTCAGTGTGTATGAAAGACTCATCAGGGGACCTCTGCACAAATAATTCTTGTAAAAAACGACATTCTGAAAACATTCTAGAACGCCTGTACTGGATCCAAAAAGCAAATCGTGCTTGGACCCCAATGATTGCAACTTGCGGTGTAACTTAGTCGCTTAGTTCCATAGTCAACAGAAATCAGCATGCTCTTCATTAATTTCAGACAATAAAACATGCTACCTGATTGCCTTAACATCAACAATAATTTACACACATTAATATTTGTGCACCAAATGTTCAAAAGCTATTGAAGAAAAACATCATGGATGCACAAGTAAATCAAAGCAACTTTACTATGCACAAATCATTCCCTGAAGGCTATAACCCATGGACATGCTGGACCAAATGCTGAGTTTCCTCCCTTAAGATATTTTGCCAGGCCTTTACTGCAGCCGTCTTCAGCCATGCATGCCCATGCCATAACACTACCTCCACCATGTTTAACAGATGATGTTGTTTGCTTTGGATCATGAGCATTTCATTTCCTTCTCCATACTCTTCTCTTTCAAATAATCAAAGTAATCTTGTTCCAGAACAGGCAGACTTTTTTGCGTTTTCTAGCAAAATGTAATTCCAGTCTTTTAATGCTTGAGTGTTACCAGTGGTTTGCATCTTGAGGTAAACCCTCTGTATTAATATTCATGAAGTCATCATTGATTGCAGACTTTGTAGTGATTCTACTGTAGAATGTGATTTTGTGAAGCAATGTGTACCACAGAAAGAATTCTGAATTATGCATACTGAGAGCTAACAAATGCATGTTCAACACTTGGAATCAACTAATAATGAGGGAATAATGAAACTGCTTAACAGTCAACTTTCCAGTCTTTCCAGCCTGGGAAAATGGCGAGACTGGTGTAAAAAATGGCTATAGTTCCTAAAAAGTTAATACTATGTTTTGGTTCAACCCAATGTACGAAAGCTAAACATCTACACTTCAATCCCATCTTGCTGGCTTCATTTCAAACTCACTGTGGCGGTGTACAGAGGCAAAATTGCAAAAAACTGGGTCACTGTCAAAATACTTATAGGCCTGACTGTATTTTGACCAAATCACATATTTATCATGTGGGCTCACCTTAGTTGTAAAACTCTCTCCACTTAAATCAGAAGCAGCCAGGCAGTTGATGAACTGATGTCCATCAAAAATGGTTTTGATGGTGTTGATGGTGCTGGATTTTCCTGCTCCAACTGGTCCGTGCAGAAGGAATCGAAGCTGTCTGATGTTATCATTGTTAATTTTGAAATTCTTCAAAGATGTGATCATTGAATCTTGTCTAGGAGGGGAAAAAACTCATCAGTACCAGAGTTTTGAACAAGTTGTAAGTAACAAGTAACAAATGTCAAGTCTTGATATTCAAGTCCCAAGTCAATTCTGGCAAGTCTTAAATTCTATATTTCAAGTCCTAATCAATTCGGAATGTATTCATCACCAGATGTCTGGACAGAATAATCTGGAAGTGATGGCTAAACAGTAGTACAGTAAAGTGTCCCTTTAAAAATGATAACATCCATATAACTCCTCAGTAATTCATTTTGATAACGTCAACAAAACATAAGTGTTGCTTTTACTGAAATCACAAATGATACAGCAAATAACTTAGTTATTACAAAAATACTGATCTAGTAAATATTGGTTCACATATTTTTGTTGCCCCTCCACCAGTTCTACAACTGGGGTTGTGCCCAGAGCAGAAAATAAGAGCTTAAACATTCTCTGGCTTCACACTCTTCTTCTTCTTCTTCTTCTTTCGGCTGCTCCCTTTAGGGGTCGCCACAGCGGATCATCTGCCTCCATCTTGCCCTATCCACTGCCTCCTCTACTTCCACACCAACCATCTCCATGTCCACCTTCACTACATCCATAAACCTTCTCTGAGGTCTACCTCTTCTCCTTCTACCTGGCAGCTCCATCTCCAACATTCTTTGACCAATATATCCACTATTCCTCCTCAACACATGTCCAAACCATCTCAACCTGGCCTCTCTGGCTTTATCTCCAAACTGCTCCACCTTCACCGTCCCTCTGATCTGCTCATTTCTAATCTTGTCCATCCTTGTCACTCCCAACGAAAATCTCAGCATCTTCATCTCCGTCACCTCCAGCTCAGCCTCCTGTCTTTTAGACAGAGCCACAGTCTCCAAACCATACATCATAGCAGGACGCACTACTGTCTTGTAAACCTTCCCTTTCACTCTTGCTGCTATCCTTCTGTCACACATCAGCCCTGACACCCGTCTCTACCCACTCCATCCTGCCTGCATCCTCTTCTTCACCTCTTTTCTACACTGTCCATTGCTCTGGATGGTTGACCCAAGATATTTGAAGTCATCCCCCTTTACAACCTCTACTCCTTTCATCTTCACCTGTCCACCTGCCTACCTCTCATTCACACATGTATTCCGTCTTGTCTCTACTGACCTTCAGTCCTCTCCTCTCCAGTGCAAACCTCCACCTCTCCAGATTCTCTTCCACCTGCTCTCTACTCTCACCACAGATTACAATGTCATCTGCAAACATCATGGTCCATGGAGCCTCCTGCCTGACCTCATCTGTCAACCTGTCCATCACCATTGCAAACAAGAAGGGGCTCAAAGCTGATCCCTGATGTAACCCTACCTTCACCTTGAAACCATTTGTCACTACAACTGCACACCTCACCACTGTCTCACTATCTCACTATCCTCATACATCTCTGGCTTCACACTAACATTCCCAAATAAGAACATGATGCAGTGGTCAGTCTTTTGATGTGTTTTGACAGATTTTGACATGTTAATGCATAAAAAAGCCATTTTACACTACAAGAGGTTGTATAGACTTAATTACGTTACATAAGACTACTTCAGTAGTTGTGGTAGCTAGTGCTAATTGATAAATCAGCTTTAAATTTAGCTGACCAGACCAGCTGTAATTCAGAATAAGTGCAAGTGGCAACCCTAGAGCGAGCAGTAAAAGTACTGCCAATTTGTAATGCGGCTGATTGTATTTTACAGGCTTCAAATGCTTGTTGGCATTTTCTAATGAATATTTTATTGTCAAATTAATGGTAGAAAGTATGTGGACACATGACCATCACACCAATTTGAGCTTGTTGGACATCCAATTCAAAAACCATGGACATTAACATGACTGTGAGCAATGTGTGGCTGAAACACCTGACCTCAGTAATTAGGAGGGGTGTTCACATATCTTTGACCATGAAATGTGCATCCAGTACTGTGGTTCTAAGTACATCTTGAGTTGCTGTTTAGAGTGGCTAAAGGTAACTTAACCCCTACACCAAACATGACAGCAACACTATTATTATTATTATTATTATTATTACTATTATTATTATTATTATTATAACCGTTTAGTTGTTTAGGTTCTGTTTTTATGTGAAGTGAAGATGAACTGCAAGTTAAAGCAGTGAGTATAGCACTCATGGTGCCTGTGCTAGCAAGCAACTTATCACTGTTATTGGAATAAAACTTTGTATCTCCAAAATGGGAACTTTACAGGAGAAGGGAAAAACATACTTTGCTTTTAATGTAGGTCAATGGAACCAGAATTTTTTTCCAAGTCATTTTGGGCCATTTCCTTTGTTCCGTTCGTTACAAAATTTACACACAGTGGAAAGAGTAAAAGGTACTTTCAAATCATGTAAAAAACTGAAAAACGACAAAAATGGAGATACAAGGTTTTGTTCAGACAACATTATGCTTATGTATGATCGCATGATATAATGTGAAAGAATGACTGTGAACATACTTCCATTGGACAGTCCTCCATTCCCTGAGTTCTGTAAGAAATGAATGAGTTATTGTAGGACTGAATAAAACACTGTGTACTTCAAGAAAAAAAAAGCTGAAAATGGCTAAAAGTTTTTAGTTTAATTTAGTACTAGTCTTTGGCAGATAGCTTCTGTGCTGCAACCACTATTAATGCCAAAGAATCCATAATATTTTCTCCATAACCTTCACGGTGAACGTCTGATATTACAACCAATAATTAACAGCTGTAATCAAATTCATCTTGTGACTCACTGGAATTGAGCTCAGCTTCATGTTGCCAGGAATTGGCAATAACATGTAAATGCTCATTATCAAATAGTATTATTTGGCGTTACTATCCATTATATTTTATTATTTTGTACATTTATTTATAAAATTTATCCTCACTTCATTAATTGTGTATTGCACCCACTAGCTAGGTCTCTCCCATCATATGATGCTACCAGGCATTGAATCTTTTCAGGGTATGTACATCGAAATCTGGTGAACGGTCTAAGAATTACAACCATTTTTTTATAGATTGCCCATTTTTAGGGGTTCAAGAGAAACAAGACATCACTAAGCTGAACAATCAAAATGATGCCGTCAGAGAGGTGGTAGAAGGGGAGGGCGAAAGTCCTCGTTTTCTGTATTTAATTTAAATTTTAATATGCTGTTGTGGACAGCTAAGAAATAAATAGGAATTGATTTTAAAAAATCATGGACCTGGAGTTTTTCTCTTTTCTATTAACCTGACTTTCTATCTTTGAGTAGTCTTTTATAGTATCAGTCATTTAGGGTGAGAATAAAGTTCTTACTCACTCGAGTGCAGAATTGATACATACCCACAATGACCATGGCCGAGCATGAGACACTACCAGAGTCATTCCACAGGCTTAATGTGTATTTCCCTTCATCTTCCTTTGCAGCGTTCTTGATTATCAAGGAAAACGTTGTTCCGCTTTCTCTCTTTACGTGTTTCCCTTCCACACATTCTAAACGGTAGCCGTTCTTCTCCCATTTTGCCGTTACTCCTTCTGTGTTTGCCTCACAGCGAAGATTAACCTCAACTCCTTCTTTCACTTGTTTGTCAGCCAAAACGGAGACAAATTCTATTGGAAACAGGAGGACGAGGTTATTAGAAAAGCAGGAATTGTTAATCTACATACGTCCATATTCAATGTATCTGAAAATGCATTTTGAAACAAATCAAATTGATTACAAGCTACAGTAGTAAAACCTTTATATGAATGTGGAAAAATCAAATTTATAAAATTATCCACTTACTTTGGATCTAGCCGATCAAACAAGAAAAGTTGGGTTTGCTGTTTCAATTTTGGTTCTTTAGTTTAGTCCTAACATTTCCAGCAACAGTCAGTCAAGCTGCATCCAGGTCTTCATTAAGGCCATACACTCCCCGATGTGGGTTATTTATGGCATTTAGCAGACGCTCTTATCCAAAGCGACTTGCAATTTGATCATTTTACAATGGAACACCTTCCATTGTGAAAGGTGTTGGGAGTCTTGCCCAAGGACTCTTATTGGTATAGTGTGGGGTGTTTACCCAGACAGGGGATTGAACCCCAGTCTACAGTGTAGAAGGCAGAGGTGTTACACACTACACTATACCAACCCCTTCTTATGTTATAACACAGACACCGTATGCCGGCGTGATGTGTACACCCAACGGAGATTCAGGGTTCAGCAAACCAACTGTCCATTTACAGTGAAGCTTTTTCAGTTTTATAGCTCACAGTCAGTCACTGTCCTTAACCACATCATGTCCAAATGACCCTAAAGAAGACCTGTGGCCGTATTACAGAAACATCCTATCTTTGTGTCTTGAGATCTGACAAGTCAAGATAAGATTTTTCACAAATTCGTATGGCAGAAGCAAATTTTATCTTAATTTAGGAATCTTATCTTATCCTACAGCATCTTTTCTTATCTCAAGCTAGGAAATCGTAACTTTCTTGATTGAAGTCAACTATCAACTGTCATGTCTGTTACCTATCAACCAATAATACAGGCACAGTTAACCGTAAATGTGTGATCAAGTTAGTTAGCCAGAGAGCTAACGTTAGCTACTGCAACTGTAAAACAGGTCAAATAAAACTAAAGAGCGATAACCTGAAAGGTAAGAATATTGTATCAGCGCTTTGTGTTGTTTATCAGAGCATCGCCATCTCCAGTTTCAGTCTCATTTCCAAACACTTTATCTGATTGCACTAACGATATTCCTCCTTTTATACACGTTTGTATGTTTTAGCATTTGTTAGCAATAAAAAAAAAGACAAAATTTGAACATCATGATCACACTCCCAGGCTGATTGACTACACCTGAGTAAGTGGAAGAAGTGCAGTTTGGTTAACCAGATAGCCATTATTCTTTTCTAGTTAAATATCCATTGACTAAATGCAATGATTTGGTGTTCATAATGTTTGACTAGGCCTGATAACAATTTTTACTTCATTACGATCAGTTGAGTTGAAAAATATTACATTCCTAATCCTTGATTCTGTGACAATTTACAAACAATATTAACCAGTGAACCACAGTAAACAACAAAAAAAACTGTTCTGTGAAGTTTAGACTTCTGCGATATCTTTAAATCTGTTTTGGTTTTGGCTAGTTTTCATTTTATGCGGTGTGCTTCAGTATAGAGCAAAACATCCAAATGCTCTTGATGAACTTTACAAATCCGCCTGTATCATATGTACTTAAACCATTTCTATAAGCAGAAACCCCCCTCCCACCCACCAAAAAGTCTGTATTAAACAGTACAGTAAACTGGCGGCTAAATTAGACTATACGCTTCATTAAAAGCTTTGATACGCAGTGATAGCACTTTACTGGACAGCGGCATTTGGAAGGCTACAACTGACATTAACCTACATAAGCATTTATAACCTTTTTTGGTAACACTTTATTTGAAGGCTACCTACACAAGGACTTCATGATGCATTCATAAGCACTGAATAATGTGTTTATGAAGCACTACTTGAACATTTATTAAGTGCTTATGTCGGTTCTCACAACCTGACATAAGATGTTTTATGAAATAAATGACATTGTACTGACATAATATGAACGTTGAACAAAGTTACAGCACTAAACATTTAAAACACTATACATAACTATATATGTCAGCATTCTTAAGACGACATTGTACTGATATCAGGTTAAATATGCCTGGAAACCACCCCCTCTTCCCTCCATGGCATGGATAAGATGATTGATGCAATTATGTATAGGGTTTAAATATGTTTAGTGCTGTAAATATGTTCAACGTTTATTCTTATTATGTCAGTACAATGTCATTTATTTCATAAAACATCTTATGTCAGGTTGCGAGAACCGAAATAAGCACTTAATAAATGTCCAAGTAGTGCTTCATAAACACATTATTCAGTGCTTATGAATGCGTCATAAAGCCCTTATGTAGGTAGCCTTTAAATAAAGTGTTACCAATTTTTTTGTCATTTAGTCTACTTTTGCCAATTTAGCTGTCGTTCAACTCTTTTTGCCAAATCTGCTGTCGAGTAATTGTTATGACAAGTGATCCATTTTGGAAGAAACCTTCATAAATCTGCATCATATCTATATAGGTTTCTCTGAGTTCTCATTAAACCTACATAAATATTTCAATGTTTTTCTAACAATCATCAGCTGTCATCAACTTTGCTGGCATTTTGCATATTCAGTGTTACTAAACATTTACACACGTATCAACTTCAGTTTTGCCTCATCTAATTACACAACTGTATATTTCTGATACAGTACAGATTAGAAGTCTTTCCCAGCAGTTAACGGAAGCATGTTTTACATAAAATTACATTTGTTTTACATAATGACTGTGGAATAACGGTGTTGTAAAAAGATGACCCAGTCACATCACCTTGATAAATCCTATTCTGTAATTACCTTTATATCAACTACACAGGAACTTTCTTCTAGTGTAGTGTTAGTTACACTTACACTGTCCACAAATAAGTGATGAGTTCCTGTGTAGTTGTTGGAACTGCTGGAACAAGGGTAATAACTAAATAAATTATAAATAAATTAATTTCATTTGTGTTATTATCCTTGTGTTATTACATGAGAGAGAATAGGCTGTAGCAACTATTAAGATACACTGTAATTACACAAAGCAAAACCAAAGTCGATACACACGTGTAATTACATAAGGTGTACTTGAGTAATCCATCTGTAACAGAGACTAAATCATCAGTAGTTACAATGTTGTTGCATATGTTGTTCACCTGTAACTTCAGTTATTAGAGACACTTAATATAAAGTGGGATGGAGTGATTTTGCCCATTTCCGTTTGTGTGTTTAAAGGTTTCAACACAGTGCTAGCACAGTAGTTTTGAGGCTACTACTGACTTTAACCTTCATAAGCATTCATAATACTTATTCCAGCAAGCGTCAGATGTTGGAAAGACTGCTGTTTGTCAATTTTGCTGTCATTATGTCAAGGGCTTTGTTGGAATATGCCATTATAAAGGTCTATATAGACTCAGCTGTAGCCAGTTGTAATGTAAGGCTTATGTAGGCAGTGTGTAGACTTATGAGCACTGTCCTTTAGTACAGTATAAACCATGCAGGTTTTAACTCACCAGGTTTTGTTGGAGATGATCCCATGTTTGAATCTGGAACTGCAGGCAAAAAGGAGATTAGAATGATTAGAATCTATAACACTAACCGGTTTTTCAGCAAGACAGAGGTGACAGAAATGGAATTGGAATCAGACTTGGGGGTCTTTTTTATACACACTTAGTAAAAAACCACATTCAGAAATCAGTGTATACACTTACCTTCAGTTCAGTAAAATGTTCTATGCTTTTGTACCTTCCTGTGTTGTAACAAGGCCACCCAATCACGTCACGTTGATCAATATCACTCTATAATTACACAGGAACTGCCCTATTTTCAGATAACTGTTCATTTTAATGACTTCTACTGAAACATATTACAGAGGAAATGAATGTATTTGTTGTCCACTAACATTTTAGTCACTGTCATTTTGTTTATTTTTCTTTATTTAATTTCATTCATTATGTTGATGGCAGCATCTGTAATACTTTGTGATTGGTCACACTGCCAGCTTTTGAGGTTTCTCATTTTCTTCTAGACCAAAAGGACGAAAAAAGAGACGATAAGCACCTACAAAGTTTAGTTCCTATGCTGATGGGTGCCGGATGAGAAGTTCCACTGCAATTTTGTAGGTGAAGCCTGTCCATTGGTGTGACTATGGTTTATAATAACAATGGAGAAAATGATCTGTCCAAAATAATAAAGGTGTTTTGTTTTAAATAGCTGTACCAGAGGGTCTCTAAGACTGCCTTTCTGTTGCCTCTAACAAAGCCTGAAATCGTAATGCTTCCACCACCATACTTTACTGTCTCTACTACAGCTGGAATGTTTTTGAATGTTAGCATCTTTACATGTCCATGTAGTTCCATCCATTGAAGTTGCATCTGAGATCTCACTAACAAAATGTGGTTTTAACATCATACCTTTGCAGTGTAAGGCTCAGATGGGTTTCTGTTTCCTATACCTTAACAGTACGTACATAGATTTAACATGGAAACATTCATTTTAAATCTGTTCTTTTAAATTTGTTCTTATTCCACTCATTTTCTTCATTCTTGACAGGGTCCATCAATACAAAATAGACGATGTGAGGTGTGTTTTTTTTTGTTGTTGTTGTTGTTTTTGTTTTTTTACAGTGCTCAAAGAAAATGTCAGGCAATCATCAAATGGTAACAGGCCTTATGGCAGCTAGTTTAGCCTGAAATATTCAATCCCATCACATTCCTCTCTGTCACAAGTTCAGTGTGATGGAGTTATAATTGTTCTTTTGCAGATTTTGCTGTATATTTTATTGACTGTGATTTTTTGACATGAAACTGTCAAATTAGCATAACAATTTGCCACCCCTCTCATGAAATGGACTGTTCTTTGGAGCTGTCACAGTGTCCCCAATGCTCCTCTGAGTGTGACTGTTTCGTCCTCTGTGTTGCAGACATTTGTGTGCTTTTGTTTGTTTTAGCTCTGTTGCTCTATTAGAGCGAGACTTCGCCCTGGGCTGGAAGCTCTTTGTGTCACCTGTATCAGGAAGTTTGTGCAGCCAGCTGATAAAACGAAAGATAAATGTCAGAATTCTTTGACATACCCAAAGTTATTCGATGTACCTCTGGGGGTACACATACCACAGTTTGGAAACCACTGGCAGGAACGCATTACTTTTGGTCCCCTGCACAACCTTTTCATGGGGTTTTTAAAGAAACCTCAACTGAAAGATTCCTTGGGAAGCCTTACTTCAGTTATTAGAGATACTTAATATAAAGTGGCACCAAAGGTTCTTCAAGAAACCAAAAGCTGTATCACTCCAGGGAATGTTTTTGGCACTTTTATTGACTGATGATGTAAGAGAAAAACTAAAAAAAAAAAAAAAACGTTTACAATATCATACAAAAAAAAAAAAATCACAAAATATAGTAAAGTAAAAAGTATAAAGTTTTGAGGCTGTGTTTTTACCACTGTAGCCAACCATAAAGTTTGTATTGTACCAGACTGCCAGAACTTAAAGGAACATGAGGTAAATTAAAACCTGAACTGTAGACAAAAAAAAAAAGGGGGGGGGGCTGGGGGGGTGCTTAAAGTGGTACATACAGTCATGCGCAAAGATTTGGCCACTCCTGGTCAAACGACATTTTGCTAAGCTATGAAAATAATCAAATTTAATACAGAGAACACACTTCTGCACATTTTAATGCACAGTTAGTGTTGCTGAATTGAATATTTTAGGAAAAAGAAAACATCAAATGTGCCAAATGTGTGCAAACCTATTATTTTTTCCCCCATATGTTCAACACACAAAATGGACACGTGCTCTAACATTAGCAGGCCAATGGCATCCGTAAGTATCTAAAAGATGTGTTAACATCTCCATTTATTGCCGATTTGACCTAGGTATGGTCAAACGTTTGCCTGTGACCGCACGTGTAAGCAAGCCAACAAACCTCACACAGTGAACATTTGCATTTATTGCATCTTGTTGAATAAATGATTGCAAATGGTAACTCCATACCAAAGATAAAGCCAGAATTACACAAAACTACAATCATGAGGTTTGGAAGTGTGGCAGGT
This sequence comes from Pygocentrus nattereri, assembly GCF_015220715.1. NCBI lineage: Eukaryota > Metazoa > Chordata > Actinopteri > Characiformes > Serrasalmidae > Pygocentrus > Pygocentrus nattereri. The sequence goes on from NC_051216.1 coordinate 43,081,424, forward strand.
TTAGCCATGCCTAACACAGCACATGTGCTATTATAGTAATTCATAAATAATGAATGAAGATCTCGCAGCTTTTCTTACCTTTATAAGAAGTAATGCTGAGGTCTGTGTCTCCTTCTCCTTCTTTGTCTACTGCTGCGTCTGCAGCACTTCCTGACTATATATACACTCTCATTTTACTTTCAATTTCAACTCGGAGGGGGAGGGGGTTGTGCTCGCAGCGCTGTTGTAAACAGCCAGTTTCTTGGAAATTGAAACTGAAAGCATCTTTGTGGTCACTGCTTATGTTGTTGATTCTGTGGCTTTTGTCCGTTTTCACACAGTTATTACTTGCAAACCTAAGATCTGCAACTTCAAACACTTATATGAATAATGCCTTGAGGCTCACTATGTAAACAAGCGTGGACATCATTCATTCTCTGAAAAACATTTGGAATGGAATGCACTGGTCAATTGATTTTGTGCATCCCTGGTCAAATAACATGTTTTATAGATTTTGTAATGGTCAGTAAATTGACACATTTTCTACAGAAAACACACCTGTACACAATTTAATGCACAATTACTGCTTATTTGCAGAATTTAACAGATCGGACAAAAAACAATGAAACCTAAAATGTGGCCCATTAAATTTCCTTTTTTTTTCTCTCCAGTATATTTGCAGAAAAATGCCATATGTATAGTAAGTTGACTGGGGGTGTTCAAATTTTTTCACAAAATGCACTGTAGTGTGCAGACTTTTCCAAAGCCTTAGAATTGGTTAATTGCCAAGAAACGTCATGTTTATCTGCAGGTACAGACAGTCTACTACTCATTGAAGTATCAAAGGTATCAGCCACTGGAGGGCATTACTCATATTTCACAACACTAAACCGAGTAAACAAAAAAAGACAGATTTGCATATACATGTTCAGTGCTTAGTCCTGTGATAGGGTGCAAAGACTGGCGAACGTATGTCAAAACGGAATGCTTACATAATAATTTCACATGTTGAAACTAGAAGGATTTCCATGAACTATTTGAACCAATAGCTAAGTTGTGTGAATGGTCCAATGAACAGCTGATGCTTTGCTTTGCTTTGACTAATGATGCACTAACTTTGTAACTGCCAGAGACAGGCAAAGGAACCATTTGATATCTAATCACTAGCTAATGATACTGAAAGGTTAGCTAGATGGGCTTGAGCTCACTACCACCTTCTGTACAGAGCGAGCTAGCCCAAGACCAGTTTTACAGTTCCCCGATGTTGCCAGTCCTGCAGAGGTGAAGTCAGCAGGAAACATGCTGGGGTCACAGTGATGTCCTGCATGTCTCAAATGAATGCTGCTCTAAGCATAAAAAACAGCACTGGCAGCAAGCAAACAGCGGCCGTAGTGGGGGGAATGTCCGTATCGGCTTCTGCCACATTTCCATGAATATTAAAATAGTTCCATGCACTGCTGTGGTGGACATGGGGTCAACAGTCACAATGGCCTGACCAGAAGTGGTACCTGCAGGGTTCAAGCTGAAAGACACAACAGTTCACCATCTTACTGTGGCCGGACAACCAGCACTGATAAGGGGAAGGGGATGGCTGACAGTGAAGCCACCAGATGTCTAGTGCCTAGTCAGAGCCAGTTGTGGGATCTCTGGTGGCAGGGTACACAGTCAGGTCGAGGGCAGCACACATTTTGTGGTTGAAGCCAAAGGTGCTGAAAAAGCTGAACATGCAATGTCAGTGCTGGTGGATGGATCCCCAAGGGTCATGGATGGCTCACACAAACAGCATCTTTCAGCTCTGATTATTCAACAGGTGACCAAAATAAAAGCAGAAGCCAACCAAGAGAGCTGCTGCTGTTTCTTTCATCACCCCCAGTAGCACCGGACTTGACACTGTGAACCTTGATGAAGTTCACTGCACCACGGAGGAGGATACAGGGCATGCAGATGACTCTAGGGAAGACATAAACAGGATTAGGCAGATGTGGCACCACACAGGCCTGCAAGGTGCTTTGTGCTGGCTGGGACAGGCTCTGGATGCACAACAAGTTGCTTTACCACATGTGAGGTAGCTAGTGCCTGGGACATATACATGGCAGCTGCTTGTGTTGCACAGGCTGGTGCTGGGGATGGTGCATGGGGTGGCTAGCATGGGGCAATACGGCGTGGGCAAGATGCTGAAGCCATAGCATTTTACTGGCTGCCGTAATGACCAAAATGATTCAAAACAGTCAGTCCTAAATATAAAACAGTATAAAATGACCATTACCAGTAATTAGATCACAAAATCAAAACAGACAGAACTATAATAAGCATTCAAAAAAGTTTATATTTCAATACAATATAAATGTCAGACATCAATCAAATATAGCGATGGAGCTTATACTGTAAACAATGCACATTCAGTGCATGTAGTTTAGGAAGGTGGCAAATTGTGGTGCCGCTGTTTTGCTAGGGACACTATAACAAACAAGAAAGTTATGCCACAAAAGATTGTCAGACCGATGTGAAATTGTACTTTCTATCCTAGAATTCTCATTCTATTTAATGCCTCCTATCTTGATTCAGGTTCTATGAAGTTGACATCATATCAGGAAAAAAAAACATGGTTAATCAGAGCTCAGCAGGGAGCCTTAGAACTGACCAAATGTATGTATAGAACTTTACTGATATGTACCTGAAGGGGGCACAGCCATAATAGCAGTGTTGAGCCTACTTGCTTGGACCCCACAGATTGCCACTTGCAGTTATTATAATCACTATTAGCAGTAATAGTAGTAGTAGTAAAACTTTTAGCTGCTTTATAAAATTAGCAAAAAATGTATATTAAAATATACTGTGACTGTGGATTACACCTGTGTGGTGTGCTTGTGGTGGGAGCTTCTCTTTAGTTAGTTGTTTCTTTGTCCCTGGCAGTTTGGGTTTCAGGCCGGTTTTCTTATGTTCTATTGGGCATTATGCTTCAGTTTATTGGTTTATTTTGGAGTTATTTTGCCCTGCAGCTTTTGTCCTTGAGATGTTTGCACCAAATATTTAAGTTTATTTCTTATTAAAATATTTTTTTAATTTATTCATTGTGTGCTTCACTTTTTCTTGTCATGATGAGAGTGGTGCAACAGTTCTGAAAAGTGGTGTGGTCACATTCTCCTGAGATTAGCCCAATAGAGCCTTTATTGGATGTGGTGGAGAAGTCCATTCACACCAGAGATCCTGCACTTACAAATACCATGGTGCTGTGCGTGGCTATCCAGATGACATGGCTTAACTTCCCTTCAGATGTCTTCTGTCCACTTGTGGAATCAATGCCATGTCGGGTTGCTGCATTTCGCCAGGCTAGAGGGGATCCTACATGATGCTAGCTCCTGTCCCATGACTTTTGGTGTGTCAGTGTATGTATAAAGAAATATTTCATTATTTATGACCAGCTTATGCCAGCAAGGCTCAAGTAGGCAGCCATCAAATATGTAGTCCTATTGTTGCTAAAATCTTTATTTGGTTGGTTCAGTAGAAATAAATCATTTATTGTCATAACCAAGAGTTCCAAAATTTCACTTCTGCATATATGTTCAATTTAATTTCAACTTGCTATTATTAAATATTAAAAATCAGCAAACTACTGGATTAATGAAAAAGATTTTGATTGAAATTTCTAGAAGCTCGTTTAAAATACAAGCACCTATATGAAAAATGCACATTTCTCATGCTTTATGCAATTAAGAATTCAAGATTTTAAATGAGGTTTAAAAAGTTTTTTTAAGACCTCCAGTTAATCCAAAGGTGCCTTTCTTAATGCAACAAATATTAAAACGTCAACACTAGATATGTGTTGACACTAGAGCAACAAACAGTTTGTACCTTGGTTTTGGAGCACTCCTAACCTAACACTCATACCAGCACACTGCACAGAGTACCATGCCACCGCTGGGAATGGTCCATCACCTAAATAATATCTGTGCAACAGTGGTTTTGTGATCAGAAAGGGACCTATAATGAATGGGGTAATAGATAGATAAACTGTCCATGAAAATAGATGCAGTCTTAAATTGCACACCAGTTAGTGGAAGTTACTAGAGGAATAGGGCAACATGCATCCCAGGTACTCCCATTGATCTAATGCACAAATATAATAATGAGATCAATTCTATCATTAATTGTCTTACAGATATTTGGGTGCTTTCTGACTCACCCTGTCTATTTATGCTGATCTTCTTAATACAAGGTTTACATAAAGACAAATCATTCTACACATTTCTGTTTGGATGAAAATTTTGCCACATAGTCATTAGCTGAGTGCACAGCCAGCGTGAAGGCTTCCAGGACCAGGCAGTTTAGCTTCTCGTTCATGTTGGTCTCCTCATGATAGTTCTTCAGAGGGAAGATACAGTTCATAGGGACTCCCAGTCTTGCACTGCACTCTTCCATCTGGAAACACATAGCACCGTTAAATTTCACGGACATCCATGTTTTTTTTTTTGTTTTTTTTTTTTCTTTTCTAGCACAACATCCCTATGAACTAGCAGTAACTCATTTTCTACTTGATCTTCTTGCTTTGGTAGATCTTGGTCAAATCCTCCTGTATCATCTTGCACACCTGGTCCACTCTTGTCATGAAAACCAGCTGAGGGATTCCTGCAGCACAGACAGCAGTGATGCATGGAGATTGAATAGATTATGCATATATTAAAAAAATTATAGTGTTTTATTTGTGAGTTTCAAGCAGAACACCACCTATCAACCACGCCCCTACTGGCCCGACTGTGGGCAGAGTGAGTTTGGGCAAAGACACAGAAATCGACCATTCGCCCTGCGTAGGCTATCCTGCATCTGACCCATACCACCAGAATGAGATCCACTGTTTTGTAGGCATGGGAAATGCTATATAATACCCACACATATGCCACACACTAATGCTGCGCCAACATCGAGGGCCATGTACTGGCCAGTGATTGGCAAAATCTCATGGGTCTTGGGCAGGTAACCTGTTGTGGACTACTACTGAAGCCAAAAGTTAGAAATACTGGTTGCCTTCTCTTTATCGCCATGAAATTCTTTAACTTTAGTGTGCATGCAAAATGTGCTCTAACTGATGTGTTGTGGAAGGTCTGTACAATATTTGTATACAAAGATGATGATTAGGGTATTTTCACCCTGCTATCATTGATAAAGATGCTTTCACAGGCCTAAGATAACAACATGTCTTTGATGTATACTGATGTCATGACTGGTTCTGATTCTCCAAGAAGGCTGAAAAAGGAGCTTCCTCACATTTCTTGTCAGTGCTACAACAGTCATTCTCAGATGTGCTAAAAAATAAGATCTAAAAGACTGACAGTCCAAGAAGTCTCATCATAAATTTTGACCAGTGATACTAAAATGGACGAAGAGATGCTTCTGATGCAGAGGACAATATAGTTGAAGATCCAGATATTGAATTTGCTTTAGGTGAAAAGGACTCTACCGTCAAGAGGAGTTGAGCCATGGAATTCTAAAGATGCTAATGTATCATGTTAATCTTCACCACAACAAAGCCACGGCAGACTGTCAGCTTCTAATTTCATGAAAATGGTTCCAGGGGCTACATGATGTCACTATATTTACCTCTGTAACCCTGTAGAAATAAGCATCTTTTGCTGAGCCATTCTGTAGAGCCTGTGCATTGACTCCTCCCACATTTCCATCTCCCCGCCTCCCTACCTTGCACTCTTCCAGAGTGAGTGTGTGTTCTGAGCTCGTGCAGAGTTGCCATTTTCTAGAGCCGATTAAAAGTTAAAAATGCTGTTAAACCTTCCAAAAGGGACATAAAGAACCCTTATTTCAGTGTTTTCCAGTGTATATGAGCCGTGAGTTGGATAAACTCTCGTCTGTGCTGCTCTATTGTGAAGAGAAACTCTGGTGAGTTCTGATAGTGCCAGATAAAGAGAGCTTATGAGTGATAAAGTGTATATTTTTGTGTTATAAAATGTTTAAAATGTTGATAAGAGAGTTAAAAGGTTATTGAAACAATCGGAGTATGAGATGTGTGAGTTATAAGATGTTAAGGAGTTCGTTTAACCGAGTTGCAGGCTAACAGGCAGAGGCTAGTAGCGATTAGCATTAGCGATTGGTTTAGATGTGTAAATATACGATATAAAGTGTAAAATACTGCTGTTTATTGAGTCAGAGTCGAGTTAAGATTCATATGGTTTCCATACAGTTTTACTGAAGTTAGTACTGTGTCGTACAGGTTGTTTTTTTTATTGCTGGGAAAAACGCGCGAAGTCTGAGTCCCAGATGGCGAGGTCCCTCGAGACTACATGTCCCAGAATACGGTGCGAGTGACGTCACCTGCGTGATCACACAAGCAGCAGCGCTGAGAGAGAGAGAGAGAGAGAGAGACCACAGATAAGAGGAGCAAACCTTTGACGCACGCACATAAAAAACACTAGCCTACCCGGGTAGTGAAGATAAAAACACATGCAACTGACGCATTGGGACAATTTTACACACAAAAGAAAGGAAACGAAGACTAAGAAACAGAACATTGACTTTTAAAGAAAGAAAGAAAAACTGTTGAACTGTTGGCTTCTGTTGAATTGTTTGTTACTGTTCCTCCTCATTTCATACCCCCGCACTTACTCTAATATTTTATTTTGTTTTATTTTTCTAACTACACGCACAATTACACACATCAAATCATTTGTTAATACATTTATAATTGTAATAATTATAATAAATAATTTATAATAATCTTTACCTCAATACTTTGTGTTTTATAGCAGTTTCTGTCCAAGCCCTCCTCTTAGCGTACCTAGAACAAGATTTATACTGGTCCAACCCCTAAGATTTAACACTCAGAAAATCTATGGGTTTCATTTCCCCATAGTGAGAGCCATTGTGATATACTGTTACACAAAGACTGTGAATTAGCTAATTCAGTTACTGCGTTACGTATACGCGTGCTACACCTCATACAATCAGCTTTTGAGCTCTGTTGAGTGAATATACCACATTCTCATATTTCATCTTTCTAAATATTCTGAGAATCCATAAAGTTTTAGCACTGTGATATTTTGTTTTTGTGTGTGGGTCAATTTGACAGATTTTTTAAATACGTTAAACAAGGGTTAAGCAACATAATTTACAGGTTTAAAATGTATTGAAATGGATAACTTCACTTAGGTGGCTTATTATGATGATATAGATTGGTATTTGTGTTAAATAGGTTACCATCGCCTGTGTTATGTTTACTGTAGTAGCACTTCACTTGAACCCTGTTAAATAGCACTGACAATTTTGACATAAACATGTCATGGCAGATGTTATATGCTGTCTTGAGCTGTCATGAATGATGATTTTGTTCAGTAATTCAACAGTGTCATGTTCCCAATTTCTGACAGCATATGATCTTCTCCAAAATATATTTATAAAATTGTCAATGTTATGTATCAGGATTCTAGTTGTGTTTACCTTTTGATGTTTCTGACAAATTTGGCTGATACACTGGCACTGGTGTGTGTGTATATATATATATATATATATATATATATATTTTTTTTTTTTTTTTTTTTTCGTTTCATCAGTGTTGTGGTCAGCAGTGTAACAACTTCTCTAATGTTTAATAGAATACACTACATTTTACACTTCATTACATTAGCATTCATACCCTCTGCGACTGCAATGATACCATATGAGTGACTAATAATAAAATGTTATATAGTTAACATCCATCCATCCATCCATTATCTTCCGCTTGTCCGGGGTTCGGGTCGCGGGGGCAGCATCCTAAGCAATGAAGCCCAGACCTCCCTTTCCCTAGCCACTTCCACCAGCTCTCCAAGGGGGATTCCGAGGCGCTCCCAGGCCAGCTGGGCGATATAGTCGCGCCAGCGTGTCCTGGGTCTTCCCCGGGGTCTCCTCCCAGGTGGACTCGCCTGTGACACCTCCCAAGGGAGGCGTCCAGGAGGCATCCTAACCAGATGCCCGAACCACCTCAGCTGGCTCCTCTCGACGTGAAGAAGCAGCGGCTCTACTCCGAGTCCCTCCCGGATGACTGAACTTCTCACCCTATCTCTAAGGGAGAGTCCAGACACCCTGCGGAGGAAACTCATTTCGGCCGCTTGTATTCGCGATCTTATTCTTTCGGTCATTACCCAAAGCTCATGACCATAGGTGAGGGTGGGAACGTAGATCGACCGGTAAATCGAGAGCCTTGCCTTATGGCTCAGCTCTTTCTTTACCACAACAGACCGGTAAAGAGCCCGCATCACTGCTGACCCAGCACCAATCCGCCTGTCAATCTCCTGCTCCCTTGTACCATCACTCGTGAACAAGACCCCGAGATACTTGAACTCCTCCACTTGAGGCAAGAGCCTATCCCTGACCCAGAGAGGGCTCTCCACCCTTTTCCGCCTGAGAACCATGGTCTCGGATTTAGAGGTACTGATTCTCATCCCAGCCGCTTCACACTCGGCAGCAAACCGATCCAGCGAAAGCTGAAGTTCGCGGCCTGATGTCCCCAATAGGACCACATCATCTGCAAACAGCAGTGATGTGACCCTGAGGTCACCAAACCGGACACCCTCCATCCCTTGACTGCGCCTAGAAATTCTATCCATAAAAATTATGAATAGAATCGGTGACAAAGGGCAGCCCTGACGGAGTCCAACTCTCACTGGGAACGAGTCTGACTTACTGCCGGCTATGCGAACCAAACTCCAGCTTTGTTTGTACAGGGCCTGAATGGCTCGTAGCAAAGAGCCATGTACCCCGTACTCCCGAAGCACCTCCCACAGAATACCCCGGGGAACACAGTCGAATGCCTTCTCCAGATCCACAAAGCACATGTGGACTGGTTGGGCAAACTCCCATGAACCCTCCAGAATCCTGGAGAGGGTGAAGAGTTGGTCCAGTGTTCCACGACCAGGGCGGAACCCGCACTGTTCCTCCTGGATCCGAGGTTCGACTATAAGCCGGACTCTCTTCTCCAGTACCCCTGCATAGACCTTGCCAGGGAGGCTGAGGAGTGTGATTCCCCTGTAGTTGGAACACACCCTCCGGTCCCCTTTTTTAAAAAGAGGCACCACCACCCCAGTCTGCCAATCCAGTGGCACCGCCCCCGATGTCCACGCAATGTTGAAAAGGCGTGTCAGCCAAGACAGCCCCACAACATCCAGAGCCTTGAGGAACTCAGGGCGGATCTCATCCACCCCTGGAGCCTTGCCACCAAGGAGCTTCTTAACTACCTTAGCGACTTCGGCCTCAGTAATGGACAAGCCTATTCCCATGTCCCCAGACTCAGCCTCCTCACTGGAGAACGTGTCGGTGGGATTGAGAAGGTCCTCAAAGTATTCCTTCCACCGCCCAATGACGTCTTCAGTCGAAGTCAGCAGCACACCATCTCCACTATATACAGTGCTAGTGGCACACTGCTTTCCCCTTCTGAGTCGCCTGACGGTTTGCCAGAATCTCCTTACGGCCACAGCTACAGTCAGCCGCTTCAGCAATGGAGGAACGGAACATGGCCCATTCTGAGTCAATGTCCCCCACCTCCCCCGATATCTGGTCAAAGTTCTGACGGAGGTGTGAGTTGAAGATCAATCTGACAGGTTCTTCTGCTAGACGTTCCCAGCAAACCCTCACTATGCGTTTGGGCTTGCCTGGTCTGACCGGCATCTTCCCCCACCACCTGATCCAACTCACCACCAGGTGGTGATCAGTTGATAGCTCAGCTCCTCTCTTTACCCGAGTGTCCAAAACACATGGCCGCAAGTCCGATGACACGACTACAAAGTCAATCATTGAACTGCGGCCTAGGGTGTCCTGGTGCCATGTGCACTTATGGACATCCTTGTGTTCAAACATGGTGTTCGTGATGGACAAACTGTGGTTTGCGCAGAAGTCCAAAAACTGAACACCACTCGGGTTCAGATCAGAGAGGCCATTCCTCCCAATCACACCCCTCCAGGTCTCACTGTCATTGCCCACGTGAGCGTTGAAGTCCCCCAGTAGGACAATAGAGTCTCCAGGAGGAGCACTTTCAAGCACCCTTCCCAAGGACTCTAAGAAGGCTGGGTACTCTGAACTGCTGTTCGGTGCATAAGCACAGACAACAGTCAGGACCCGTTCCCCAACCCGAAGGCGTAGGGAAGCTACCCTCTCGTCCACCGGAGAAAACCCCAACATACAGGCACCGAGTCGAGGGGCTATGAGAAAGCCCACACCTGCCCGCCGCCTCTCACCATGGGCAACTCCAGAAAAGAATAAAGTCCAGCCCCTCTCAAGGAGATTGGACCCAGAGCCCAAGCTGTGTATTGAGGTGAGCCCGACTATATCTAGCCGGTATCTCTCAACCTCGCGCACCAACTCAGGCTCCTTCCCCGCCAGTGAGGTAACGTTCCAAGTTCCAAAAGCCAGTTTCAGCAACCGAGGATCAGAACGCCAAGGCCCATGCCTTCGGACACTGCCCGATCCACAACGCACCGAACCCCTACTACTGCCCCTCCCATTGGTGGTGGGTCGATGGGAGGGGGGACTCATGTAACTCCTTCGGGCTGGGCCCGGCCGGGCACCATGAGTAAATGCCCGGCCACCAGACGCTCGCTGGCGAGCCCCTCCCCCAGGCCTGGCTCCAGGGTGGGGCCCCGGTAACCCTGTTCCGGGCAGGGTACACGAGTCCTGTTTTTGTGTCTTCATAGGGGTTATTATGGATCACACTTTGTCTGACATGTCACCTAGGACCAGTTTGCCATGGGAGACCCTACCAGGAGCTTTTGCTCCAGACAACATAGCTCCTAAGATCATTCAAGCACGCAAACCCCTCCACCACGATAAGGTGGTGATCCAAGGAGAGGTATATAGTTAACATAAATACTATAATATATAATAATATATAGTTAATATTAATATACATGGTGTACATATATTTATTTATTTTCTGCATTTCAGAAAATTTCAGTGTGTGTGTGTGTGTGTGTGTGTGTGTGTGTGGTGTTCTCACTTTGTAGTTGTTTGCTATGTGGCCCTTTAAAGCCTTGATGATGTCATCAGAGCATGCTCCTTGTCCATCTGCCTGGTCTTTTTCCAGACCCATCACATCATAGAAGGAGAAAGGTAAGGTACCAACAGAGAACTTTTCATACTGCAAATGAATAATAATAAGAAGAAGAAAATGAAAAAGATGTTGAAAAAAAGACAAATAAGAATGAACTATGAAGCATATAGGGTAGCTGCCTTGGGGGCTCACATTCCACATCAACAGGGTATTTCTGGCACTGGACATATTATTATTAGTATTAGTATTATTATTAGTATTAGTATTATTGTTATGATACACACCGCCACAATTCTTATAAACAGAAGACATCCTAAAACTATAAGTCCTATACTAAGTTCAAAAGGCACATAGTGCTTGGACCCTGAGGGTTGCCACATGCATATAGAAGCACTTTATAGTTTAAAAATTCCAGACAAGACTTGTAAAAATACATTATAAGTTAGTCATCCAGCCCTAGCAGCAGTCTTGAAACTTTTCATCTTATAAGAATTATCATAAATCTTAGAAGAATTATCATAAATTCATTAGAGTTTGATACTGTAGGTCAGATGTGTGTGTACGTGCTTGAGCAGTGCAAAAATTTGAGTTGACTGTGGACTACAGTGTCTAAATTTATATAAGAAATTGATTTATTAATGTGTTCTCACTATATTAAGCAGGTACAACCAATGCGCTCACCGTTTTTGTAAAACTCTCGCCACTTAATTCTGAAGAAGCCAAAGAGTTAATGAACTGTTTTCCTTCAAAAATGGTTTTGATGGTGTTGATGATGCTGGATTTTCCTGCTCCAATTGGTCCATACAGAAGGAAGCGAAGCTCTCTGACTTCCTCATTACTAACTTTGAAGTTCTTTAGGGGTGTAATCATTGGATCTTGTCTGGGAGGAAAAACAAAATATTCAGTTCAAAGTTCCAGAGATGGAAACACGTCATTGGATTGTAAGTATCAAGTGAGTCCTCAGCCCCAAGTCAGTACAGGTAAGTCTCAAATCCTAAACTTTAAGTCTAAATTTGGGGGCAGTCATGGGCTGGAGGTTAGGGAACTGCCCCAGCAACCGGAAGGTTGCTGGTTCGGTCACCAGTGCCGACGGTCTGTGACTGAGGTGTCCTTGAGCAAGACACCTAACCCCCAGTTGCTCCCCAGGTGCCGTGGATAGGGCTTCCCACTGCTCCGGGCAAGTGTGCTCACTGCCCCCTAGTGTGTGTGTGTTCACTAGTGTGTACGTGGTGTTACACTTCACGGATTAAATGCAGAGGTGGAATTTGCCCGTTTGTGGGATTAAAAAAGTATCACTTAATTTAAAGCCAGTCAGTATGCATTCATCACCAGAGCTGGGCAGAATAATCTGGAAATGCCATGTTGGCTGAGTACCTAATACACTGTTCCACTGGCATAGTGTCTAGGTATGCAATACGTGCAAGAGCATGTCAAAAGGAATGTTACTGCAGTCTGGTCCCACAAGCCAGACATGGTGCTATTATCAAGGAGTCGGGTACACTGACATTTCGCTGATACACAAACTGACCAACCATACTGTAATTTATATCAAAATATCAAAATTGTGCTATGACAAAGACACGCCCCAAAAAAAGTGTAAAGCTTGGACGTTTGGAATGATTTACTGGTACGTACTCATTCACTATGAACTGAACTGACTAAGAATGAGCAAGTAAGCAGCCACCAAAAGGCTTTTCAGATGCTATGTTTGGAAATGCAGCTTCACTAAAAAAAACACTCAATGCAAATTAAACACATATGGGAGCTCCAAGAACTGTTGATCTGTATTATTGATTTTGAAAAGTACAAGCTGTAAGTTAAGAATAAATAAGAGCCATCAATTTTTAATTGTTGACCTACTAATTAGACTATAATTCACCTATATGTGATACAGCTGTCAGAGCTTACAGGTTTCAACCATCATACGATATGGTGTCAACCATCATACGATTATTATTCTTTCTTGATGTTGGTGTTTGATTTCTGTTTTTTAAGTGAAGTGAATGTGAACTGCAACCTGTGGAAATGAACATGATGCCCATGTTGGCCTATCCAGTATGCTGCTCTCAAATGATATGATGTTTAAATATGACTGTAGACTTACTTCTACTGGACAGTCCTCCATTCATTGAGTTCTGCAAGAGATACATAAGTAAATTGTAGGAGCATGTAAAATAGTTGGAACCACTGACTTTGTAGGCAGTGCAAAAGTTTAAGTGCTCATGGTCAAATGACATGTTTTGTTGACATGCTTTGTTGAAGTACATGCCAGGGGAAATGCAGGCAGACACATGTGGTGGACACCTCAAACACATTGTAAGCCACCCTCCTCGGTCACATTTTCTCTAATTCACTAACATCCAGCATAACAACAACAGCAACTACAGTAACAGTACCACTTTAATCAGGGAGCACAGCACCTCCCAAGAGCCTCTTTGCATGGCCAGAGCACAGCTTCTACAAAGAACACGTTTCTGCACAGTTCAATGCACTATTTATTTGCTATTTTTTCCATAATGTTGAATTCTATGCATTACATGTGTTCTTTGTACAAGATGTCTTCATTAATATTCACTTAGAAAATCAACAAAACATGGCGATGGCAGCACAAATGGAGATAAACTCAAGAAAGTGAGACCCACAAAATGACATCACATTACAGGACACAGTATTCTGTTTAATCTTAACAAGACAATGTTATGAAAGGTGTATGTAGGTGTTGTGTAGTCTAATGAACGCTGTACTATTCTGATTACATCATTTAAACTCACCAGGTTTCGTTGAAGATGATCCCATGTTTGAATGTCTGGAAGACAAAAAAAGAATATCATTAGTTCTGCATCTTTCCTAAAACTCTTTCCAGTGTTACACAAATACTCAAAGTAAAGATTGTGCCAGAGTTGGAAATGAAATCATGAAGTTTGAACTGCCATTCTATAAGTTACTCTGTAACTTAAGTAGTTCTTTGAGGTGCTTCTATTTGTATTTCTACTTAAGTTGTTTTTGGAAACTTAATTTTTCCTGCAGTCATTATTTCATTGATTTAACAATACTTTTACTGGAGTATGAGGTTACACATTATTCAACGTGATCTCCAGCATATTTGCAAAGCTTGATTGGAGGCTTCGATAACTTGGTATTGTGTTTATTATTAGAAGTGTGTCCTTTGGTGTGACTCTCATTTTAGCCACTTGAAAAAAGTGTGGTCTATTTTAACAACTTGCAAAATGGAAGAATTAGCTTCTAACTGTTCCCAGTCCGTCTGTCTAAAATGAAGAGCTTGTCTTTTATATAATCGGACCAGAAAGTCTCTGAGTGTGTCACTTCGGTTTGTTTTTAGCTGCTAGCTTGACTTTTATATTATTTTCTATAGCGTTTGTCCTTTCTGTCTTTGAATAATTACAGATAAAGCTGGTTTATTTATTTATGTATTTGGTTTTTTTTTAGCTTTGATTGAAATGTAAACTTTTTTGCACTGCGCTGTGAAGAATTACTTATCAGATCAACCTAAAAAATTACTTCCTATGGTAAAAAGCAAATCAACTAGTTTATTCAACTCAGAAAATTGCACTGAATGAAAGAATCGATTATTCAAAGTGTTTTAGGTTGAATACCTAGTTAACTGGATACCACATGAATGAATTTTTTAGAGTGATCTGATAAGCCATATTTTACAGTGTACTTAAATCAACAGGACTGTCACAGAACAGAATCAACAGTTCCTTGTGCAGTAAAAGTAGGTATTTATAGAATGCTTAAAATCAGAATCGTGCACCAAAATGAACATGAATGATTAGAATAGTGAGAGTAACTTCAATGTAAAAAGTGGCTCATGAGGTCTATCTAAAAATACTTGAGGTAGCAAGTAAATTAACCCGTTTTATTCAACCTATATTAATACTTTGAATGAATTATTCTTTCAATGTAGTATTTTAGGTTGAATAAAACTGCTTGTTATCACATGAAGTAATTTTTTTTAGGTAGATCTGACTACTTTTTACACTGTTGGAGGGCTCTGCCTTATATAAACATCACAAACCTTTGGATCTGTTTGCTGCAATTAAGGTGTGTGTTTATATTGGACTTTACTGAAAAAGAGATCTCTGAGGCCCTGAAAGGAAAGATGAGTCTGAGTTTACACCCAAGTAGTTCTTAGTCAGTCCCTACATTGTGAAAAAGGCTATAAAAATAAATCAGGCCACCGGCAATCCAACCTGGCCAGATCACCCCACAAAATTCAACGGATTACAGATTTACAGGCAAATATTGACTCAATCCAGTGAGGTGTCTAAAAAAACATCACACAATTGCATTGTGTGTAATATTGTGTAACAAACTGGGTGACAGTCAAGGCGATTGGCACTGTGTATGTATGTTTATATAAAACATCAGGTAATTACTTGTTGAACAACTGATGATAACAGCTTGATAACAGACATTGTGGCAGCCAGTTTAACCTGAAACATTCCACCCCGGCACATTCCTGTTTGTCAAAACATCTGTGACGCGTTTTGATTCTCATTGACATTTAATTCTCATTGACAAAAAAAGGTCATGGAGGTGGAGATTTTTAAAACTTTTTTATTTTTTTTACATATATATTTTTTATGATATAAAAACTCCCAAATTAGCATTATTGATGTGCTACCAATCTCATGGAATAAGTGTTCTTTCAAACATTAAAGCACTTTTAGCCCCCAAAAGAACCTTTCTTTTTAAAGAACCATCCCCTAAAATGTTCTTAACCAGTAGTTTAGTTTTTCTGTAGCATCACTTCATAGAATGTTTTTTGGCACTTTTTGGTTGAGCATAATGACAATGTTTGACAAAAGAAAAAAAGATTAATAAAAAAAAAAAAACACACAGTGTGGTGGTGGCAGCATTGTGCATTAAGGCTGTGTTTCTGCCAGCTCATCACCGAAGCAAACTGTGTATTGTACTAGTCAGAACTTGAGACAATATGAGTCCATTTGTCAAAATAGAATGGGAAGTGCAGTAATTTGTCCACTGTACTGTGTTTGTGAAGAAATTGTTTCTTTGGTAGTGACTGGAACTGAAAGTGTCTCTAACGTCTGTATTAACATGCTTCGTGTTATTGTCTTTTGCATTCTGTGGCTCTTATCTAGTTTATGTCATGGTGGCACGCAAACCTTGGAATGCCACCCTTCAGTTGCCAGTTCTACCAGATGTACGTGAGTTCAGATGTAAGTTGAGGTTTACAAATGATTCTGCCGGGTTTTCGTCCACTTGTACTGCAGTTTTCAAGTTCTAACTCCAGAATGTTTGGACTGATTTAGAATGGGGTGCTTGTGTACAAGTTTTTGATCGGACATAAAATTTTCAGACAATTGTTCTTAAATGACTTTTTTTTCCCCCACATAGGAAAGTCTGTGCACTTATGTTAATACAAGTCCATTAGCAACATCCTATTAACTATGTGGGGAGGCTTAGCAACCAACTGGGAAACCATAGCAACCACCTAGCAACAACCTAGCAACTACCTGGGATACCATACCACACTTTTGCAACCAGTTTTAATACCATTCGGCAACACCCTAGCAACTGCTTAAGCTGTACAAAGTTTAGACACTATTCAGACATTTTTTTTGTTATGTAATCCACTTTTCAGTGCATATATCCACGTCAAATTTACACACCTAAGGCCAGAGCAAGTGCGGCCTGATGATGAGCCTCCACCAATGAAATTTAAGAGTTGTTTTAGAGTCCATTTTGGTCCTTAAAGGCGCCTGCCCTTCCGCCTTCTCAGACCTGCTCTCGAAAACGGTATTTTCCTGACTTCAAGTGTATAAAGACATCCGGCTTCTCATTGCACAATTTTGTGGTCAAATACTATTTTTATAGTAGCACAGACTTTATTCTGAAATAAACCAAGTAATGTGTAGCTTAAATCTACTGCTAATATTAACTATTATATAAAGAATTCCTGCAAAATGTGTCCTGAACTTTAAAGCAGTTACACAAGTTTAATGGGTTTGATTTTCTTTAAGGCGTGAATTCATTAGTAAACAAAAAATTAAAGGACAAAAATGTCTGTGGTTATGGAGGACGGGATTGTGGAGAACAGAGTTTGTAAAGAAACTTTTTTTATATTGAAGCTGAAACTTTTTTCTTGTGTCTGTTTCTGTATCAGGTCAGGAAGTGTAGCTGGTTTAGCAGCTTCAGCGGGTTTAGGCCAACGCAGTGCAGAACATTAAATGCTCTGGCACCCAGACTTCAGAATGCCACCCTCCAGTGGCCAAGTTGAACCAGCTGTGCGCTCAAATGTGACTTCAAACACAGGCTAGTTATGGCACTAATGTTTACTGTGTTTAAGGCTACATATTACTAAATCAAAACGGGTTACTCACACAAACTACTTTTAACATTGGGCTTTATGAATACTAAAGATATACACATCAGCTAACATGTATTTGGTCATTTTGAGCTTGTTTCCTAGAGAGCTGTATTAGGAGTAGACTAAACATACAGAGACGAATATAGACAAAACATAATTTTCAGTGGTTCATCGAGTTGGCATCACAAATTACTACACTTAAAGAAGAATTCAACCATCCATTTTCTAAGCCGCTTCTCCGTCAGGGTCGCGGGGGGTGCTGGAGCCTATCCCAGCAGTCTTCGGGCGGAAGGCAGGATACGCCCTGGACAGGTCGCCAGTCCATTGCAGGGCAGACAGACAGACACAGACAGTCACTCACACCAGGGGTAATTTAGCATGTCCAATTGGCCTGACTGCATGTCTTTGGACTGTGGGAGGAAACCGGAGAACCCGGAGGAAACCCACGCAGACACGGGGATAACATGCAAACTCCACACAGAGAGGACTCTGATCACCCGGTCGGGGAATCGAACCCAGGCCCTCCTCACTGTGAGGCGACCGCGCTACCCACTGCGCCACCGTGCCAATTTGTCAAAATGTCTGCATAATACACTTGCGATTCTGAGTGGTTTGATGTGAAGTATTTCATTATAGAGTAACGTGTCAACTCAGATTCCTTTACAATGGTGGTGATAGGAACCAGGGGTCATGATGTATCCAGTGCGAGTATAGACATTTTATTGACATTCCAAAATGAGATTAGAGTTTTATGTCAACATCTCATGACTCAATACTGTCATAAAACATATACCTGTCTTTCAGGGAGCTGTAAGAGGCAGTAAATACTGCAATCGTCTGGTTTCAAAACAAGTCATCACATTGTAAAACAATAATTTTCCAAACATAGTCTAAAGATCTAACTGACAGTTCTCCACAATCTGCTATGCTATGCACAAACCAAAGATTGTGTTTTTACTCCAGCAAGTACTTTGTAGCAAAGTTTACTAAATTGAGTGAGACTACTTTGAGTGGTCCTTTTCTAACTAAACACGTAACAGAATCTCAGTAACATCGATATATCAGTGATGTAGTAGCAGTAAACACATTGAGTGGATTATCAAGAGACTTTTAAAACACGGAGTACATACAAATATTAGTTTAAAATCTGTTGAATTTGGTTCTTTTTTGTTTTATTTGGTGTCCACGTTCATATCTGTAGTCACCTGACAGGTCACTGAACATGCAACAGGTTTAATACAGACCATCTCAACATCCTCAACAAGCTATTATAGACACGCTGACACTATTCTGTAACTGGAGCTAACTGGATTAGTTTTTGTTTAAAGTTGGAATTAGGATTAGGGCCAAGGTGAGGGTTAGGACTAGGTTTTGGTTAAGGTTGTAATTAGGATTAGGGCCAGGGTGAGGGTTAGGACTAGGTTTTGGTTAAGGTTGTAATTAGGATTAGGGCCAGGGTGAGGGTTAAAGTTAAGTTAGAGTCTGCTTAATGGAAGTAGCAAATAAAGTCAACTTTGTGTAACATGTCAATAATACATCTACTTAGTGTAAGTGATGTATCAACACTGCATCTTCAAGATATTTACCTCCTCATTTTTACTAATATTCTGTGACAAATGTATTAATCATCTACAAAAGACCACTCCAAAAGGTTAAATAAGTTCATTGTCATTATTTTGAACCTGTCATCCCTCCGACAAGTTCTCAAAGACATGGACCACATCTCCCAGACTCCTCTGGGAAATCACATGACTGAGATACTTACCTCAGCCCAGGAGTCCAGTTTGGACTCCATTGCCAAGAATGCTCCTGGGAATCATATGACTTCTGATTCGCTCTCGGACTCCTATCAGTGCTCACAGTCAGCCGAATTCTAATGTGTATCACCTGTGTGTGTAGACATATGACTCCTATAGTTTAGTGCAGGGGTGGCCAACCTTTCAGACACCAAGAGCCAGAAAAAATGCTCATTAATACTAGGAGCCACAGGCTATATTTACACAAACATTTATAGTTTTTAAACCCATTTTCCTACCTGTCAATGAGTTTAGTGGGACTTCTGGCATTCTTTGTTTTCCACAATCCATTTCGAATCTGGCTTGTATTCAGTTCTTTCACATGTGTTCAGTAAGAACAGAGCGATGCTTTGATGTCACATGTTTCAGGGCGGAAAATACTGATTCACAAATACAGGTTGAGCCGAACATTGACAGGAGCTTCAGTGCAGCTTGGTTTACATTGGGATACTTCTCCACAGGCACGATTTTCTTAAAAACTCCAGGGTTCCCTCACTCAGAACAGACCTGAGTCTGTCATCTTCAAAAAGTTCAATCATCTCCATTTGTGATGTAGTTTCATCTGTCAACAATGGGGGTTTCAAGCAGTCTGAATCAGCAGCAAAAGGGATAGCAAAGGATGTAATTTGTGGACTTTCCAGCTGTAGATCATGGAATCTGTCCTCAATGTTCTGCTGCAGACTTTCGAGAAGTGTTGCGTAGTGTGCAGTTCTCCCTTTAAGGACCTCAGCTGCTTGGGCACTTGCATTTGACACAGTCTTGTACGTCACAAGACTCACCCAGAGCAACACTATAATACTGGCATTTCTCAAGATCAGAGTATTACTGTCTCAGTTGCACTGTTAGTGTCTGATATTCTGTGTTCGACTGTTTGTCGGGACAACTGGAGCTCTGATAAAATCCGTTTCAAATGTTTGTTTTCTGGAGGTAAGACTGAAATGGCGTCACAGACAACCTTTCACAAATTCCCCCTCACTGTTTGGCTTTTTAGCACAAGCGATATTCCATGCCAGTTGATGGGATGCAAGCGTGACAATTTCTGACTGTTTTGTTAACTTCTGAAACCACTGAGTCCGTTTGTCTGACTGGCGTTTCAAAGTGTTCAGCTTGTGCTTGCGCAATTCGGTACCTTTGGGAAAGTCCTGGTCCACGTTGGCGTGCAGTGAGGTACAGTGGCACTGAAGATTGGAAGCTTTCAAATTGGATAACAACGTTTGGCATATCAAACAGAACGGCTTTCCACTCAATAAAAAAATACAAATCCTCCCACTCTGGTAAGAAGGTTCTGTGTTCATCTTCATATTTTCCTTTGGCTTTACATTTCCCCGACGCTGCCATGTTTCGGTGGTTGGATAGCTAGTACCCTGGTTCAGTGCGTGGTTCTGCTGCAACGTTCTCCTTGCAGGGGCAGGGGCAGGGGTGTAGCATCACAGTGGCAACAGATTTTTATATACATTTTTATATGCAGCTTGCGAGCTGCGGGTTGGCCACCCTTGATTTAGTGTATAAGCCCAGGCTTTATTTAAGTCTAAGTGTGAGGTATTGTTTCTCCGTAAACTACTTAGTGTTCTTTCCTGTTGTTTGTTTCCTCTTTTTTTGACCATTTGCTTTGTTTTCTGACACTGCCTCTTGCCTTATCCCTCTGTACCTTGCTGAACTGATTTGATTTGTGTTTTGACCACTTTTGTCTGCCTCTTCAACTCCATCTTTTGCCTTGCCCTTTTGTTTGTTTGCCTCGTGTTATGTTCACTATAACACTTCTGCCCTGGTTTCGTTTTTGCGCTGTGATTTTGGAAGTAAATCTGCTCTTGCTCTTTTTATCCGCGCACGTTTGGTTTCTGTTTATTTCATCCCAGCACCGCCATCTAATGGACCAACAGATCAAATTCACCATATTGTAAAATGACTATTACCAATAAGTAGATCAAAAAGCACCATATTTTGGTTTAAAGTCTTTCATAATGTAAAAAAAAAACTAAATAAAACAATGAAATATTTTAACGGCAGCAATTTAAAAATAGACAGCTGAGCTTCTCAGATCAGTTCAGGTTGATGTTTTGCACCCCGCCTGTTATTAAATGACCATAACCAATATTTTAATGTAACAGCCAAACTTACCAAATCAATTCATCCAGTTAGTAATTTGCACTTCATCCAACTGAAATTCCACACATTATAAAATAACTTTTACCAAAAAGTAGAACAACAAAGCAATAGATTTTCATTTAGTCTAGCAGATTCTGCACAACCCAAACATGGAGTCATTTTATTGTAATATTTCAAAGTAATTTGCCGCCAGTGTTACCAGTTCAATATGTTAGTAGCCCATCTTATTGATTCATGGGTCTAATTCAACACATTATAAAATGAACATTATCAATAAGATCAAAAACTAAATATTTTTTCATTTCTAAGTCTATTTTATGCACAAACCAAGGACGAAGTCATTTTAACTGCAGCACATTGCACCCAATCTAACTTACTGTCAACATTCTATAAAATGACCGTCATCAGTAATTAGATGGTAAACATTAAAATGGATGGAACTTATGGAAATAAGTATCCAAAAATTGGAATGTCAATATGATAAACCTGTCAGACATCAATCAAATACAGGGGCAGAGCTTATTTTCTGATTAAACTTCACAGACATGTAGCTTAAGATGGTCATAGGTGAGTGTATATATATATATATATATAAAACACTTTTTATTTTTAAGGCAGTGGAACCAGACATTTTTCCCAAGTCGTTTTGGGCCTTTTTGTCCATTCTTCATAAAATTCCCACACAATGTAATGGGCAACAGGCATTTTCAAATTATGTCAAAAAACGAAAAAAAAAACCCAACATAATTGGACATACAAGCTTTTTTCATCATTTTTTGAGGCCATGCTTGAATAATATACTTAATGCTATAATATATTGAACAGCTTCCAGTAACTGCAAGATGACATAGGATGAATAATGGAATGACGTTGCAATGAAATAACAACCCTTAAACTAAATTGATGGACATTTGTTCCATTTATATCACTGACATGTTGTATCAAGTAAAGGAACCTATAAGGCAGAGGCCAAGTTTAGAGTTCTAAATATCAGTTCTATGAAAGATTTTAATGCCATCATACTTATATGATAATAGCCATACATATTTTCTCATGTATCAATATATATCCTGTGCAAAAATCATGTATTTGAGTAGAAGTTGAAATGCCCATGAAAAAAAAAGTATTAGTAAGAAGCAATAAAGTAGTTTATAAAGTTAATTTGTCTATACATGCAATTGAGTACAAAAGTACTTCCTTTTAACTGTACTTAAGCATTCAAAGTAAATACACTGAATTTACAGTTATGTTATACTACTATAATTTCTATTTAAGAGACAAGTGTGGCGGAGATTATTGATGAAACTATACCTTTATACTGTAACTCAAATAGAAATGTATGGCATGTGATATATTTAGTGTTGTTACCTTGACCTCTGTCCTATACATTGCATTACTTAAGAATTATGCTTAAGTGTTCTTAAAGAAATACATGTTTATTACTTAATACTAAGGCTCCTTATGTAAATACAATGTCAATTATTTCATAAAACATCTTGCAGTCACTGCCATAATCTGTTCACAAATACTTAAGTACTGCTTTATAAAAACATCAAGATTTAAACAACATACATATAAATTTTGCCAGTAATTTCTTTATGAATAAAATGAAATGCATTGACATAAAGGTAGGTAAACAAAAACTAATGGGTCACTAAAATTTGTAACACCATCACCGAGCTCATAAGGCAAAGGCCTAGTTAAAAGCACTTAACATTAAAGTAAAAGAGTTTAAGTAATATTTCATTAAGGGTATTTCAACTTTTAAAGCAGGATTTTGGTTCAAATGTATGTATACTATTGATAGAAATGCAGAAAACTGATTATACAAAATATGTAAATATGAACAAAATGTGTAAAAATTGCCTAAATACAAGCTGGCCACTTTATCAGAAACCCCTCTCTTGTAGCTCCACCCTATTGGTGTACAGAGTTTTTAGCCATCCTCTAGATCTTCATGAATGGTCAGTTTGTGACCACAGAGCTACTCTTGGCTGGCCTCTCAACCTCCTACATAACATCTGGTCAGTTCAGAAACTGACTAATAATGAATGGTGTAGAGAATGGCAGAAAATGACGATGGAGAAAGGTGAGACAACGTTATCATAGCTAAACTCACTGATCTAATCAGCATAAGCCTTATAATGAGATCCATCTATCGTTAAGCGTGGTACAGATACTTGGGTGGTTCCTAACTCGCTGTGTTATGGGTTACAAGGATTTTTACGAAGACGAATCATTCTGCATCTCTCTCGTTGTGTGAAAACTTTTTCACGTAGTCATTAGCTGAGTACGCAGCCTGTGTGAAGGCCTCCAGCATCAGGCAGTTCAGCTTCTCGTTTATGTTGCTGCCAGAATGGTAGTTCATCACAGGGAAGATGCAGTTCACAGGGACTCCCAGTTTCATGCTGCACTGTTCCATCTGGAAACACAGTGGCATTACTTTATCAGATAAAATGTTTTTTTTATTTTTTTAATTTTTTTTTTTTTGGGGGGGGGGGGGGGTTTGGAATAGAAAAAAGGCATATCAGCACAAACTGGCAAAGTAACTCACTTTCTCCTTGATCTTCTTGCTTTTGTAAATCTTGGTCAAATCCTTCTCTGTCAGTGTGCACGCCTGGTCAACTTTTGTCATGAAAACCAGCTGAGGAATTCCTGCAGCCCAGATAGCAGAGATACATGGATATTCAACAGATTATGCACATGTGAAAAAAGAAATTTCATATTATTTTAATGCTTTTCAAGCAGAAGAGCTTTAGCAGAAGACACACCCCTACTTGCCGATTGTGGACTGAATGTTAGTGTGGCTTACTTACAGGACCACACTTACTTAGGGCTGCATTAGGGGACAATTATTGGTCAATAATCAGCAAAATTATGGGCCCTGTGAAGGTAATCTGTTGTGAGCTGCTGCTGAGGGGCCCTATGGGGTCAGAGAATGCCTGCTAATTATGATTATATAGACTGATTTGTGTGAAGTTTGTTTCCACAGCCTGTCTTGTCACGTGACTCCTTTTGGTAACATTTCATTCGAACCTCGATACACGACATTGTCATACATACCACTGACATAACCATGTTGTGGCAGATGTTATATGCTGTCATGAGTGTTCAGTAATAGAACCGTGTGACCGGGTCATGTTCCCATTATTGGTAATTGCCATGATAGATGTGATCGTGTTTGATATATATTGACATGACAAGTTTATGACATATCGGTGTATGTTTATTTATTTATTTATTAGAAAAGTTCCCTACTTTCTTCGCTTGCTGTACTTGCTGAATCAAGTGAAGAGTGAACCCACCTAATTTACTGGCTTCTGCTCTGATTTCCTTCATTTTCCAGATGACTTTCTTGTCCATTATAGCAACTTTGTCTGCTGCAATAACACTCACTAGGCAGTGAATCTTATCCTTCAGAGTGGGATCTCTGATGTAATATTGATTGTCTTCAGACATTTGAGCATTCTTGTTTGAACTAAACACGAGAGAAAAAAACAACGTAAGTTTATTCAGAAACAACATAACCAAATTAGGATTGATTGTGTGTGTGTGTGTGTGTGTGTGTGTGTGCATGCATATGTTGTTCTCACTTCATAGTTATCTGGTATGTGGCCCTTTAAGGCCTTGATGATGTCATCAGAGCGCACCCCTTTCAGTTGGTGTTCTTCCAGGCCCATCACATCATAGAAGGCAAACTTTTCGAAAGAGAATTTCTCATACTGGAAATGAATAATAATAATAATAGTAATAATTATAATAATAATTTAATAATGTGCTAATGCAAACGTAATGAGATTTCCTCACTGTCTGATTGCCAGTCTGTTTGATTATATTGAACTAACCAAAAAAGTCCCTTAAAAATCAACTCAGTCCATTGATTATACAACACCAAATCAAATCAAACTACAAACATATTTGAGTTTTAATCTGTCTGGTCATGCTGGTCAGCGCTTTCTGCAGTAATGGGGCATCACCACAGTACTTTCAAAAGTGGTGGGTCAAATGCCCGCTCGCCGTGGTTCCAGCAGCACTGGTCTCATGTTTAGGTACCTTCCTGTTTCACATCGAATTATAGTAAATTTAAGTTGCAGAAACGTTTTAACTTATAACAGTGTAAACGTTTAAATAAACGTTTAGAAGAGTAAGGTAATGTAGGCCAGGTGCAGGTAAAAGGAAATAGCTTTTAATGTGTTACTACCATATTAAGTAGATACAACCAGTTTCTTTAATCAAATGAATAAAAATTGGAGTACAAACTTTTGACCAATCACATATTTCACAAGTGTACTCACCTTTTTTGTGAAACTCGTGCCTGTTATATATCTGCATCTGCAGCAGCCAGACAGTTGATGAACTGATGTCCTTCAAAAATGGTTTTGATGGTGTTGATGGTGCTGGATTTCCCTGCTCCAGCTGGTCCATGCAGAAGGAATCGAAGCTCTCTGATTTTCTCATTATTAATTTTGAAGTTCTTTAGGGTTGTGATCATTGGCTGTGGTCTGGTAGGGGGGGGGGGGACAATAAACAATTAGTTCATAGAACCAGAGATGGGAACTAGTCATTAAGTTGCAAGTAAAAAGTGAGTCTCCAGTCTCAATATTCAAGTCTCAAGTTAATACAGGCAAGTCTCAAATCTTAAAACTAAGGTCTTAATCATCACCAAAGCTGGGTAGAATACTTGATGATGATGGAGGGGGACGGAGGACACTGTCCCAGTGGCATAGCTTCTGGGTATGGTTGCATATGTAGTAGACTTGAATGAATGAATGATTGAAATGAATATGATTTTCGTTGATTAGTGATTTAATGAATACTGCTGGCTTGCAGCTTGACTGAGCTTGTAAGCATTACAGCGTAGCATTACTTTACTACTCACAAAAAACAAACTTCTAGCTATCATCAGAGAGTCTGGTAGGCTTTATTTTTCAACATGAGAACAAGAACCTCCTACTTTGACAAGAAGGGCTGTTTTACTGACATGCAAACTGACCAGTCATAGACTGTTGTTGTTGTTTAGTCCACTGACTATACTCTCACTTTACTACTGGTGACTACTTGGCAATTAGCTTGTTGAATCAAATGTGAAAGGTGAATGATGTAGAAGTTCCTTTATTTGAGAAAGGGCTACTGACTCTGGCACTGCACCATGAAGGCAACTTTGGACCTTCTTTACGGCACAATAAGCTACCCACCCTTTCAAAGATCTCAAAAACAATCCAAACCAAATTCCACTGACAGCATTTGACACACTAAATTACAAAAGAAAGCAGTGAAGTCTGTTTGACCTGTATTAAATTGAAAATGGTACAAAATCATAATATTTTATCTGATTTTGATTTTTTTTTTTCACCTTTCCTTTTAACAATACTTGTTTTTTTATTTTTGTTTTCCAATGGAGTCCCGGCTGAGGGATCAAGTTAAGTTAAGTGATACTTTTTTAATCCCACAAATGGGGAAATTCTACCTCCGCTTTTAACCCATCCGTGAAGTGAAACACCACATACACACTAGTGAATAGACACACACTAGGGGGCAGTGAGCACACTTGCCCGGAGCGGTGGGCAGCCCTAACCATGGTGCCCGGGGAGCAGTTGGGGGTTAGGTGTCTTGCTCAAGGACACCTAAGTCATGGACTGTCGGCACTGGGGATCGAACCGGCAACCTTCCGGTTACAGGGCCAGTTCCCACAACTGCCCCCAAAACTCAAATACCTAAAATCTCTCCAATTTGCTGAGCAAAATTGGACACTTCACGATGGTCCTAGTGTTTTCATTTAAATACAGGCCAAAACAGATCCCTCCCCCCAAGTAATTAACTTTGGTAATAAATATTTGGCAGCAAAACATGATAGAAGTGTTGCTAAATTAACAAATTTAACAGTTGTACTAATACTGATCTAATAAATTCTGCAATGTGCATCACTTTCTGAAGCGGAACATTAATTATGGTTTTGTTTCCCAGTGCCAATGGTTAAAATTAAGGTAGCTTCATATCTACTAGTGTTAATGTATGCTACTATATCACTGCAACTAGCATGTTTACAGGGGTCACATGAACAGCATTTTACATCCATACCATAATTTAAAATATGTCTGTTACTGCAGTTCAAAATATATGCAACAGTTATATAATAGCAGTATACTGTCTTCACATGCATCATTGCTCACTAGCAGCTCAACACAGAGTCACCTGACAACAACTATTAAAAATATGTAAGCCCATCAAGCTTTTTGGCTTCAAGTGAAGTCCCATGATATGATGTTAAAGAATGTCTGTGGACTTACTTCCACTGGGCAGTCCTCCATTCATTGAGTTCTGCAGGAAAGGCAAAAGTTGTTGTAGGAGCAAATATATAAAATTGTATGGGATGTGTTTCTGTGGCTATATATAGAAATAATTCAAAATCTATTCAGAAAGGTTGGCAGGTACCTTCTGTATTATACCACTTCAATAACATTCAGTCAAAAAGCTTTCATGTTTATAAATAACAGGCATTGTTGAATAAATTTCATCATTCTTTCCTCAACTCAATTAATGGGCAACTTGTGCTAGACTGCCCTTCCTGCAGACAGTGAAGGACCCACATGATTGCATAGATACTTCTACCACATAAAAATGGCAAAAAAATTATGTTAAAAATGGAATAAATTGAGGTCTTCAGTCTACCAATATTAAAGCTGATGTTACACAATGGTGAACTGGTTTTTTTAGAACATGTGGCAGGCATCAAATTTGGAATGAGCCAAATTTGGTAAAACATAAAATATTGTGAGCAAGAATTTGTTGCTTGCTTTTTTTTTTTTTTGTCATTTCGCACTTTGTGTATTTGGAATTATACTAAAACCAATTTCAAACATATTTGGAGCTGGTTTTAGTATTTTATTTATATATATATATATATATATATATATATATATATATATATATGAGAGGTCAGGTCAGATACTGATGTTTTTGTGAGGTCAGACACTGATGTTGGACTAGAAGGCCTGGCTTACAGTCTCTGCTCTAATTCATCCCAAAGGTGCTCTATCAGGTTGAGGTCAGGACTCTGTGCAGGCCAATCAAGTTCTTCCTCACCAAACTTGCTCATTCATGTCTTTATGGACCTGCTTTGTGCACTGGTGCAGTCTCATGTATATATATGGAAGAGAAACACTGCCAACTGTGTTAACATCAGCTAAGAGACACGTTAACATTACTCTGCCCTGAAAAAATATAAACTGGGATTGAAATGTCATATTTGAATCTGTTCTCAGTAGAAGATGCGTTTATATTTCAAAATTTCACTTAGAAAATCAACAAAACGTGGTGATGGCAGCACAAATGAACATAAACTCAAGAAAGCATGACCCAAAAAAAGTCACAGTGTATGGTATGTAAACGCTTTTATATTTGGTCAAATTTGAGCATTTCTTTCCTTTTTCTTTTTTGTTTTATTTGTGTGAATGTGAAACTGAGCAGTCTGTTATAATAAGCCGTATGTAAGGGTGTGAATAAAGGCCATAGCCAGTGAAGTGAGGAATTCATACATACCAACAATGACCATAGCAGAGCATGAGGTGTCACCAGACAAATTAGTCAGCTGTAATGTATATTTCCCTTCATCTTCCTTGTTAACATTCATGATTTCCAAGATAAACTTTCTACCATTTTTTCTCTTTGTGTTTGCCATGCACAAGTTGTAAGCAATAGTCATTCTTCTGCCACTCTGCTTCAACTTCTCCTGTGTTCGCCTCACAGCAAAGAGTAACATTTTGTCCAAGTCTCACTTGTTGATCAGCCAGAACAGAGAGAAATGCTGTTGAAAAGAGGACAACATGATTAGAAAAAGATCTAACACACCCAGCAGGGAATGTTTATGAACTTGAGTGAAATCTCATTCTTAATCCATAGGGTTTAATATGATGTTGGTCCACCCTTTGCAGCTATAACAGCTTCAACACTTCTTGGAAAGTTTTCCACAAGGTTTAGGAGTGTGTTTATGGGAATTTTTGACCGCTGACCCCGCTCTGTTATTTAACGTGTTGTCATTCCCAATTGCTTCCACTTTGTTATAATCCCACTGACAGTTGACTGTGGAATATTTAGTAGTGAGGAAATTTCACAACTAGACTTGTTACACAGTTGGCGTCCGATCATGGTACCGCACTGGAATTGACTGAGCTCCTGAGAGCGACCCATTCTTTCACTAATGTCTGTAGAAGCAGTCTGCAGGCCTAGGGGCTTGGTTTTATACACCTCTGGCCATGGAAGTGACTGGAAGACCTGAATTCAATGATTTGGATGGGTGAGTAAATACTTTTGGAAATATAGTGTATTATACTACTGGAGTTTTTAAACACTGTGTCCACTCACTGTCCACTCTGTTATATATGACTACCTTGTTCATCCACCTTGCAGATGTAAAGTTAGAGAAACTAGCTCATCATACAGCCTTTCAGGACTACTAACATAAACCTCAGTAAACTTGCTTTTACTACTTTTGTCTGCTTTTGTGAATTTTCTTATCATTTCAGCTCAGTACGTGTTGTGATACATAAGGACTGATGTAATGGACTTCATAAATGTCTGTATAGGCTATATACAAATATATGTAAACTCACCAGGTTTTGATGAAAATGATCCCATGTTTGAATCTCTGGAAGACAAAATTTATTTATAAATTTATATTAAAATTTTTATAGGTTGTGTTTTTTGCCACACATTCTCTTTAAGTTCAATATGGAAATAATGATGTATGATTGAACTATGATGGCAATGTGGCCTGGCCCTGAAGCAGAAAGACAGCCTCAAATGCTTCCACCACTTTTAAAACTTTTAGTTTTGTTTTCTTTTAATCAAAGACAGGCTTTTTTTAACATGGCATTTCTAATTATAGGCAACAACACACTTGCCTATATGTACATCTGTATGAATGCAGACATTTTTCCCCACATTTACTTCTATCTTTAAGAACACAGTTGGCCATAATGACAATATTAGATTAAAATATAGTAAATAAATTTCATACGTGAAAATAGAAATACTGGATGAAAACAAAATGTAAAGTATGGTTGGTATGATTGTAGCCCGCCATGATTTTTATATTATACCAAACAGAACTTAAAGAGAATGTGAGGCCATTTGTCAAAATAACTGAACAGTGAATTAATTTAACAAAACAATGACACATTATAATGAAGGTTTATAGAATGTCCAAGTCAAATCTCAGATCTTAGTCCCATAGAAATGCTGTAGGGGAACTTTAAGCAAGATAGATAGGTAGATAGATAGATAGAACTTCATTGGTCCTGAAGGGAAATTGTGATGTTTCAGTAGCATGACATATAATTGCACATAAACATACATATTGCTGATGTCAGATCAAAACCTTGTATGTCCAAAATAGCAACTTTCCAGGAGAAGGAAAAACTTACTTTACTTTTAATGTAAATCAGTGGAACGAGACTTTTTTCCAAGTAATTTTGGGCCATTTCTGTTGGTCTATCCATCAAGAAATTTGGATAGAATGTAAAAGGCAAAAGGTATTTTTAAATGTTGTCAAAACCTGAAAATTGACAAAAATTGAGACACAGTTTTAACAGTTATGTGCAAAGTTTTGGGTGCCCGTCATCAAATGAAAGGTTCATTGATTTTGCGTCCTGTTCTGCACACTTAAATGCACAATTACTGTTTACTTGCTAAATTAAACTTAGAATTAAATAAAACATTAAAAACAAAAATGTTGCCTGTGTAAGTTATACTTTATGGTTTATTTTTTCCAGGATGTTAACCTAAGCAAATAAATAATAATTATGCCTTATAATTTGTAGACAAATGCCATATTGTCCCTTGCAGATAATGTGTTAACTTCTTTTCTGACTGCGCATGCAAGCAAGCCGTCAAACGTCATACAGTGCACGTGTGCATTTCTAATTTGTTGAATGTGACTGCAGAGCATAACTAGAGCAAAAAGAAATCGGATGATGCATTCAGAATTACACAAGAATGCATGGAACACGTCGTTTGGAAGCGTGGCAGGTTTAGCCTCCACTAACACAGGGCATGTGCAGGTATAGTCGTTCATATTTGAACACTTTTATTTTATGTTTTAGCAAATAAACAGGCACATTTATTTTTTTATGTTTTTAGCAAATAGACAGAAATTGTTCACCTAAATTTGCAGGGAAATGGCATGTTCATAAAGGATGTATTCATTTCTGACATGTAAGCAAGCCATCAATTGTCATAGATAAAACATTTGTATTCCTCTCTTTTTGTTGAATGAATGATTGTAAATAATAAGATGAAACAGAATAGAAAATAGAGGATAAATGCAAAATTAAACATTATGAGGTTTGGAAGCATGTCAGGTTTAGCCATGACAAACAGCACATGTGCTGATATAATAATTCACATCTGAACTCTTTAATTTTATGATCTCACACAGCAGGTTACAGCAGTGTTTTCTTACCTTTATAAGACGTGATGCTGAGGTCTGTGTCTTTCTCCTCATCTGTCTAAAGCCCTGTGTCTCCAATTCTTCCTGCCCATATATGTATGCTCATTTCTCTTTCACTTTAAACTCCATGAAGATAAAGGAGCAGAAGGGGACAGGGTGGGGTGCTTATATCAGTATATTTCAGACACAGTTTTCTTGATGGCTGAAACTGAAAGCATCTTGGAGGTCACAAACTTGCTTATATTTTTGATACTTTAGTGTTTACATATTTTCACACAATTAATGCAGACTTACTTTGAGCTTGGGATAACATACAGTGCCACTCAAGAGCCTGTCTCAGCCATCTCCCCTTCCCCGCTCTGCATCCTCTACTTAATGGTTTGCATCCTCCTGCTTGTGAATAAAAAATTTTGTTTTTTTGTACTTTTCCCTTGGGAGTGGTGTGTTGTATAATTCTTGCCCCTTATTTACTGGGGAGACCCCATCTGGCTTACTTCTCCCTCTCACCTGAGAGCACAGAGGATTATGTCAAACTAAAGGAAGAGTTTCTCACTCACATTGGCTTATTTGTCCCCCACATTTCCTGAAGGGAATCACAGTTGGGGCTACAACAGGCACTGAAACAACTAATGGCTCAGCTTCTTACTAAGAGATGGCTGCAATTCAGTCAACTCACTAAAGAGACAACAGTGGAGCATGTGGCTATGTATGGATTTTTGAGGACCCTATTTGTGAAGTTGAGGAAATCCGTAGGTTTCAAGAGTCCCAGGAACCAACATCAAGGATCTGCTGAAAGCCACTGACCCTGCTGAAGATCCAACTGGAAAGGAAACCTCACAGGATTTAAAAAGAGGGAGACCCTCTTTAGGAGGAAAGAGTCCTTATAAGGCCTTATAAGAGGCCATTAGGGGAAATGTAGAGGTCCATGACCACTGAACCAGCTGTTGCTTCAAAGACTTGGTTTGCCAGTTGTAATGAACATGACAACATCTCTATGAATGCTCCACTGAGGAAACTTGAGCTGAACGGCCAACTCACAGCTCGAGTAGGACCATAACCCTGGTTCATTTCTAATCATTTGTCCATCATTACCTTCCATACACTGGAACACTTTCATGGAGATCTGCACTATGCTCCTGCTGTCCTGGTGAGAATTGGAGATGAGAAGGGTGAGTGACTTATTGTTGGTATCATGCCTAACCTCCCAGTATCCCTTCTGAGTGGCAGAGATTTTTCAGGGTTAAGTCAAGGACACCAAAGCAGGAAGGAAGCTAAAACATGCTTGGAAAAACATGAGGCTGAGAATGTTACTGTGGCACCTTTGCCAAATGAGTATATTTTATTGCGGAAGGGCCTTCTGTATTAAATTGTCCCCAGAAGGAAGGAACTACTAGAATTACTGATGGATTAAAGCACTCCCTTTGTGTCTTGCCTAATGGCTAAGGCATGTAAATTTAAAATAAACAACTTTGTACTTCTGTTTATCACCCTGAAACAGATAGATTGGTAGAGAGGTACAACCAGTCTCTGAAAAATATAATGAGAGGCTCACTTCTTAGGATAGCTGGGACTGGGAGCTGTGTCTTCCCTATGAATTATTCCCTGTTCTGGAAACATGCCAGACATCCACAGGCTTTACCACGTTTGAGTTAATCTATGGCTGGCAGCCTACTGGCTTGCTAGATGTGGCCCATGAGGCCTGGGAAAGTCAACCTACCCCTTTCCACTCTGTGTTGTAGTATACACCCAGGAAATACAACCGATTCAAGGAGGCCCAGAGGACACAGCAGCCACACCCATCCATTGGAGATCTGCCCTGGAGATCTGCCCTGGAGATGGAGCTTTGATCCTGATCCATTAACCTTAAGTTCCTGGCTCAAAGGCAAGGCCCTTTCAGTGTTACAGATTTAGTAGACCCTCTTAATTACAAAATAAACTGACCTGGTAAACATAACAAGCAGCAGTTGTAAAATGTAAATGTTAAAAGAAATGAACTGTTATGTGCTCATCAGGTTTTTCAGACACTCCATGCTTAACTCAGAATTATAGAACCATCAGACAGTGCTTGTTCCAGCCCTATAGTGCTTGTCCCAAAGCCTGACTGAAGCTGGAGATTCTACAGTGACTTCCACTGGCTGACTGAGGCAGCTGCCTTTGACTCCACTAACCTGAATTCATTATCTTGTGGACTGTTTTGGCCAAATTTATCTCTACTCTTGATCTCAGCATGCCAGGGTACTTACAAGTGGCTCTTACTCTTGAGGCCAAGAAGCTTTGACTGTATGGTTTTGTCCCTGCAAGATGTGTGATGCTGTGTATTTCAGGTGAAGCCTCATGCAGCTTCCCTCCTTGGAAATGTCAAAGGTCTCTTTGAGTTAATTATATCAAAGCTACACCAGAGCAACCAGACACTCTCTAAGTTGTTGAAACTCTACAAAAACATATGGTTTAGTACCCGTGTTGTGGGTGGCAGCACCATGTCCAACAAGAAAGCAGTTCACAGGGTGGTCTCTAAACTCTTGCAACAATAGGTGGGTAAGTAGCTGTGTGGACTAACGCTCACTCATGTTTTTCAGATCAGTGTACCCTTAATGCACTCTGAAGCTTGAGAACCCAGACATTCTAGAACATATGATGAACTATCTATTTTGTCAAGAAGAATTTCAAAACATGTAATTCCACTGCACAAAGAAATTGATGCCTCAGGCCTTAATAACTGTAGACCCATCTCAAAATTGTCTTGCTTAGCCTTAGAATCCTTAGTCAATGACCAACTTCAGACATTGCTCCATAGAAATTCAGTCTTCTCAAATTAACAATCTGGTTTTAGAGAAAATCATAGGACAATCTTTTCAGTGCAATTGACAGAAAGACACATGGTGCAGTCTCTGACTATTCCTTGCTTTTAAACAGTCTATATTTTGATTTTGACCACAGAGCTACCAACTAGATATAGAATAGATAAAAATTGTCCAAATTTTTAGTTCTTCCTTATTTTTTCTTTTACATTTTTTATGTTATTTAGTGTGCAGCTCTTACAACATAATGTCTGCTTAATTAATCTATCAGAGCTGTGTATGTATACTTACTTCTTTCTATCTTGTTTTGAAGTTATTGCATGTCACATTTGGTAATAACATCAGTTCTTCAGAAAAATGTGGGAGACTGGACTGGAGTTATAGATACATGACTCATGGTTATTTATTTATTTTTACAAACACTATTATCAAGTAACAGATGAGGTAAATATTCTGAGATTACACCGAATCAGGCATGTCTTCAAATGTTGTTACTCTACTAGAGCTGGGCGATATGGCCTGAAAAAAAAATCTTCGATTTTTTCACAAAAAATCCGATTTTCGATTTTAATAGATTTTTTTCTCTTGCTAAAATCAAACTACAGATGACAAAGAATTGGGTCAAAACCAGTTTTATCTTTTTTGTGTTTTGACAGAAACAAGCCAAAAAACAAGCTTGTAGATGAGATGGCAGACCATCCCATTGTAAACAGTGATGGAACTTAGTGAACACTGTAAATGAACATACAGTAACTTTCTCCAACATAGCTTGGATTCAAAATTGCCCTGACATTTCACCTTCAAATTAAAATGCATCTTCAACCAAAATATATAAATAAATAATAATAAATAAAATGTCTTGATAAAACTGACAATTTTTTTTTTTTCAATTTGGCAATTTAATATGCCAGCTTGTTATTGCGTAAGCACCTTTCCCCCAATGGATTAGACAAAACTTGGTACCCTAAATATGTAAACAAATAATCATAAACTGTAGTGCATACACAACCTTCTGTTATTCATTGCTTTTTAAACATTTTTAGCCAGGAAGATGAGTCTGTCCACCACATCTGGCTTGAGGCTTGCCCGGTGGCATGTAACAATGCTACCCCCCACACTGAAAACCCTCTCTGAGGGGGCACTTGTAGCTTGGATTGAGAGGTATTTCTTTGCCAGATTTCCCAGCCTTGGGAAGTTTGGTTCATGGCGCTTCCACCACTCAAGTGGATCAGTATCAGGATCTACCTCTGGGGTCAAGAGGTAGGTGGCCAGCTCAGTCTCCAATTTCTCTACCTCTGTCTGATGTGGAGAGAGAACTGGTGCACTCTTCCTGAAAAAGGTCGCTAATGTCATTTTCTTCTTGGGTGGAGGCTGTGGTTCTCTTTGGCACCCCTGAGAAGATGGACCAGGCTGTTTTGATGCACACATGCCAACAGACACAAGCTCAGTAACCGCTCTTTTTTTGACATGATCAACCTTGCCTGGGTCAATGTAGCTTGTGCGGAACCTTGGGTCCATCAGTGAGGCCATGTCCAGCAGTTCATCCTGCCTAGGGTCACTGTATTTGTCAGCAAGATAACTCATTATCTTCCTTTTTATTGTTTTGGAGAGGTCGGTGTCTTCTTCTCCTGCTAGGAGCTAACTGGTTTTAAATAAATGGAGGATTGGTTTAACGTATGAAACGCTGACGTAATCCTCCCCAGAAAGAGCATCTGTAAAATTCTGGATGGCCCAACGGCTTTGTTTACAGACTCCAGCACGTCAAGATCTTGCCAGGTGGGCACAAGGTGCCGGGTTTTCTTGTCAGCACCCAGGACACGGACTATAGCCTTCTCCTGTGCAAGAAATCTCTCAATCATTTTTTGCCATGAGCCCCATCTGGTTGGGGCTCATGGGGTTGGTTGGGTTATTAGTTGATGAGCGGGAAGACCTAACTCAGCCTGTACTTCAGTCATCTCTTTTCTTTTTTTCCAGCTGTAAGAGAAGGCAGACACAGCTTTTTTGCAAATCCCAATGGCACGGTCAATTCGTGGGTCCTTCACACCATTCTCTGTAAAATAAAGAATACAAAAACTAAACATTTTGGAGAGTGTTTACAAACATGAAGACATGCTATTTCAGTATTTTACTAAAGCGCGAGCACACACACGCACACACATGGAAAAAATCTCAGGCATAGTGCCTGCTATCAGGCATTCTAAAAGTATTTAACATTTGTTTGTAGATAGCCACAACTTATTTGAAACATCAATTAGTGTGTGTACAGGGATTAAAGCAAGACATATTATTTAGGCATAAAATTATGTCTTGCTTTAAGCCCTATACACATGCATGCGCGCGCACACCTGTGCGTACACACACACACACACACACACACTATAGTCTACCATTGTGATTAATCATAATATATTTTTTGCAGTATGTATGTTGTGTATAAGCTACTGGACACCTTAATTTATTTCTCAATAAATAAAGTATCTATATACATATATTATAATCATGCATGTAGCCTACATTTTGTGTATATTTTACACATGATAAAATGAATCAATTATAATATGCATTAATTGAGCTGTTCAATTCATTTAATCACAATTCATTTAATCACTTATTTTTTGAATAATTTGAATGCTAGACCCTTACCTATAGCATTGTGCAGTCTGTGTCCAAAACACTGGAGACTTGGCCACTCGTTGTCTTTCAGCGCTTTGATCATATTGGTGGCGCTGTCCGTAGTCATACAGCTGAGTCGGTCTTCGGCTAGGTTCCAAGAGCTTAGAGTATCTTTTATTCCTTGGGCGATTACTTCGCCCTTGTGATCCTCGGGGAAGTACGCCGTTTGAAGGCAGACACTTCGTAGAGCCCAGGTGTGGTTAATAAAATGCACAGTTAAACTCATGTAGGGCTGCATTGTTTGGCTGGACCACAGGTCAGTAGTGGCAGCGTAATACGACACATCCTCCTCCAGCTCTCTAGTGATTCTTTGGCGTGTGCTGTTATACAGGTGTGGCAAGGCAACTTCAGAAAAATATTTACGGCTTGGTAGCGCATACTTCTGGTCTAAAACTTTCAACATGTTAATGAATCCTGACTTTTCCACAGTATATATGGGCACCATGTCTTTTGCAATAAACAGCGCTACAGCATCTGTGATTCCTTCCACCGTGCTCCATTCTTATCATATGTGTCAGGGACAGTCGCTTGCTTTACTTTGGATGGCGTGCTAGTGTTGCGGCTGCTTTCACTCCGCTGGGAGCAGCTCTTCTCCCACTCCGCTGCATGCCTCTGCTTAAGGTGTTGGAATAAATTTGTAGTGCTGCTTCCTTTGGAAACGACCGTTTTAAAACACACCTTACAGCGAGGACTTGTTTGGTCTGCGTCCGTTGGCGCAAAACCGAACCAATTCCAGACCACGGAGCTGGTTACTCCTTTCTTGGGCACAAGTTCTGTCTTTCCCCCAACAGCCGTCATGTTGTTTGTACAAGCGCGCGGGAGGAGGGGCTAAGGTGATTCTGAATTACGGGAGCCCAAAGGGTCAGTGGCGGAAATTAAATCTGAGAAAAATCGATTTTCATAAAAACACATCGTCCTTAACTGTAAATTCGAATTAATCGATAAAATCGATTTATCGCCCAGCTCTATACTCTACTATGAATCACTGGCAAAACGCTCAGAAATCAGTCTGAAACTCAAACTGTGCCAAATATATCATTTTATATACATACTTTAAATATGTTTAGCTTTATCTTTCTTTACTATTATTTTGACAATTATTTAGTTGTTATTGCTATAATTTAGTAGCGACAAGAAAATTAGCTTGTATAATATAATATTACAATGCTATTACCCACTTATTACATTTCAACATTTCAAATAAAGTGCTACCAATGAATCCATGCTTGAAAATTCAGTCCTGTGGCTACAAATATAAAAAAATAAATGAACAGAATTGAGCCAAGTACAGAGCCTGGTGGTACACCACAGTGAATAATTTGCTTATTCGAAATGTGCCTTTGTGCAGTTGTATAATGTGTTCCTAAAAGGTCTAAAATCAATTTAATCAATCAAATTTCAGTTTACTATGATTAGATATAAGCATGCAAGCTTAGCATAGAACCACCTATCAAGTGCATTATGCCTGTGAGGCACAGAGCTTAATAAGCACAGGCAAACAGTGGAGCTGTTTCCAAGCTCAAGACAAAAGAGAAACTGAAACTTCAGCTATGAAGAGATTACCTCTACCAAAACATTCTATTGGGGTGTAATCCTACTCCAGACAGTAATAGAATTTGGGAT
Source organism: Pygocentrus nattereri (assembly GCF_015220715.1). Classification (NCBI taxonomy): domain Eukaryota; kingdom Metazoa; phylum Chordata; class Actinopteri; order Characiformes; family Serrasalmidae; genus Pygocentrus; species Pygocentrus nattereri. Next base: position 43,120,227 of record NC_051216.1, read on the forward strand.
TCAATAACAGGGATTGTTAGTGCATATTTTGGTCACATCAAGGCAGATGTGGCATCTTCTTAAGAATGTACATTTGGCTCTGAGAGCTGAAAAACGCTGAAAAAAGTGTTTGAGGCCTGTTCCAAGGCTTTGTGTCTGCTGCTTTTGTTATAGGAAGTCTCAGCAACACACCTTTGAGATACTACCTCTAATTTTTGTCTGGCTTTGAGAGGTGGGGAACATTTCATACAATGGAATATGTAATCAGTAGTGCTTCCAATACACATATATTATTTTGTGTGATTCTTCCAGGACAGTATAATGTAACAATAATCTTGTATACTCTCAGAAGTCAGTCCAAGCTTGGAGAGTGTAAATTTTATATAAAGTTTATTTAGATTGAGATTTCCAATATTTTATTTCCCGCTGCTGGTGCTGTTAGAGCTGCATCTTCAGGGCTAAATTACTGTGAAGGCCTGGAGAGGGAGAGGCGAGATTGTCGAGTGCTACCATTGTAATTTGTTCCCTCACTGGTTGTAATGTGAAGTGCTAGAAACCTTCACTCTGTAACACTACACTACACTACAGCACAATAATGCTAATTTCTGCTAGTATTCTATTGGATATGCAGTGTTAAGTTAGTGTTAGGCTAACGGTGGTGTATGTTAGCAGTGGTTTACACTGACTTTCCCACATTGGGTAAAACACCAATGGCAGCACTAGTTTAAACTCTGACGTTTGAAGCCTGTAATGTGCTTTACTGTGTATGTTGTAGTGTTTCAGTAAATCCTTCAGGAACTTGAAGCCTCATTCTTAACACTGGAGAAGGCTTTAGTACAGTACGCTTCACTTCAATTAGAGCGGAAAAATACAACCTTACAAGCTCTTATAATTGGTTAAACACTTCTTATAATGCATGATGTTAACAATTCATAATGCATAATAAGCATGGTTATAATGTGTAATGCATTTTTATGAATGTTTGTTTATAGCCATGTTTATGATGCCTTATGCATGCATTATAACATGCTACAAATGTGTTTACTCATGCTTACAAAAGTGACATTCATAGAAAATGAATGCTTTTTGCCTTAATCAAATATTTTGCTGATTTCCATCATTCAATGAAGCTGAAACTACGTGTAGCACATCAGCTTAAATATTGTTCTGCATCTCTTCCTTATGAATGATTTCCATGCATTTTTCCAGCTGAACTAACTGACTGAAGAGTTTAGTAACAAAAACAGCTTTTTTTTGAAGGAAACATGGTTTTCAAGATACACGCATAAGCACTGAATAACATGTTTATAAATATAATACCTATTTATGAACATTTATGAACAGATTAAGATAGTGACATAACATGACATAAGAAGTAAATGATTTGACTTGATGTATTATTGACCTTAATAGAAAAGTAACAAATATTTCTGTCATTCCTACAACGATTAAAAAGCATCAGTTTTGTATATTTCTATTTGAGTTCAATTACAAAAGTACAATTAGTAACAATGAATAATAACAGACCCTAATAAACTGAACTTAACTAATATTTTGTTAAATCATTAAGAAATGGTACAATCTGAATTATCATTTTTAGTGAAATACAAATAGTCAGCAATTATTTTGAATGGTAGAAATAGTATAGGAATTATAATTGTTAATGATTTAGCCGTTTATACACGCATTTTAACTATAACATTAGAAATTTAAAATCAGAGCTCAACAAACAGCATCAGATGAAGCATTTATTTAGTCTTATAACAATAAAAACAATTATCACGAACATCCTGTTGTTAGGCATAAAAGTTCTCAATGGCAATTAAAAGTTTATTATATATTTCCTTAGATGGTAATAATTATTATTTCAGACTCTGTTATAAAGTGGTGATGTATAATGTATTTATAAAGATATTTTGCATTATTTGTAACTTTAAATATAATACATTTATGAAAGAGACTTCCATAGTGCTTTAGCTATTTTGTTCCATTTGTGTTCCATTTGTTGACGATTAACAAAATAGGGTTAGAATAGAACAAATGTTAATTACCTCAGTTCTGTCAATGCAAAGTCATTTACTTCATAAAATATCTCATACTGTCTTGAGCCTACTGGAATAAGTTTGCTCATGAATGTCCAAACACTGCTTTATAAAGTTATTCAGTACGGTTATTGCATGTGTTATGAAGTCCTTGCTATGAGCTGAGCTTCCCTTGCAGTCTTAGAGAAATCGCCACTGCTCCGTCCGTCGCTACTACGCGCCCTTGAATTATAACTTTTGAAACACGATTCTACAGATTCTCCGTCGCGCTGTCGGATCGGTAACATATACACTCGGGTTGTAACTTGAAGTTCACCTTCAAGTTGTGTCATGTTAGGTGCTTTGGGAGCTGTAGGAGCTTTCTGTGGGCATGGGGGGTTTCCACTTCCACCGCACTCCATATCATTACCAAGACAATGGGCGTTAATCGCTTCACAGCAGGGGAGTGGGCTACATGGTCGCTGGTTTCCCTTACGAAAATTTTCGTAGCTCGCGGAAGATTAGTGCTAAGAGTGCCCCCATAGGGTCAGTGAAGGATTGTTAGTGATGATTATATAGACTGTTATTTGTGTCAAATATGTTTCCACAGTCTGTTATCCTGTTTTAACTTTGGTAACATTTCATTTAAGCCCTGCTACACAACACTGACATACATATCATTGACATAAACATGTCATGACAGATGTTATATGCTGTCATGAATTGCCATGTCAGCTTTTATTCAGTAATATAACTATAATTTCCCCATTAGCAGTAATGGCCATGACAGATGTGGTTGCCTGACAGCAAACTAGAGCTGATTCAGCAAAAATTTACATGACATGACAAGATATGACATCAGCTATGACAATTTATGACCACACATGATTTAAGTCCATGTTTATGAAATGGTTATGTCAATGTTATGTAGCCGAATTCAAATGTGTCACCGCTACGCTTTGCATTTCTGATAAATTTGGCTGATACACTGAGAGTTTCATGCGTGGCAAATTATTATGTGATATTAAAATTGAAATACAGTAAAATAACATCAGTGCAACATTTGTAACTTTTTACATTACGACTTCGCAACAAAAGTCTCAGGGAACTACATTTTAGAAGATTTCAGAATGTAGTTGTTTTGTCAGTAGTGTGAAAATGTTGCAAATGTTCAATTTAATAGACGATTTCTTGTTCTTCTTGTTGAATCAAGTGACAGATATAAGAGTGAACTCACTTAGTTTACTGGCTTCTGCTCTGATGGTCTTCATTTTCTGGATGACTTTATCGTCCATTAGAGCAACTTTGCTGCAATAACACTCACTAGGCAGTGAATCTGATCATTCAGAGTGGGGTCACTGATGTAATATCTATTGTCTTCAGACATTGAGTATTCTTCCTTGAACTGAACAGAAGAGACATTTTTTTTATGGAAACATGAGAAATATAGGACTGTGTGTGTGTGTGTGTGTGTTTGTGTGTGTGAGACTTCATAGTTCAAACTCTTACTTCATAGTTGTCTAGTATGTGGCCCTTTAATGCCTTGAGATGTCATCAGAGTGCACCCCTTGTGATTGTCCTTCCTCAAAGCCCATCACATCATAGAAGGCAAAAGGTAAAGTTCCAACAGAGAACTTCTCGTACTAGAAATGCATAATAATAATAATAATAATAACAATAAACAAAGTATCAGAGAAACAGATGGACTACAGTCTGTAATTGAAGAACTACACAGTGCACCTATACATTAAGTGGAGCTGATAAAATGGAGAATCTAGATAAAAAGAAAGTGTATTTACTGAAGTGGCCAGTCAGTGTTTATGAATATAAAACCCAGTTGATCATTTACCGAAATGTTTCATGTTTTGGTACCTTTCAGTAAATTTAGCTAATGTTAAAGTTAATGTTATCCAGCTGAAAGCTTACACCTTCTAACAATGTACGACATAAATTTAGAAGAGTAAGATACTGTGGGCCCGGTGTGTGTACAAGTGCTGGAGCAGTTTAAAGAGGAGAGTTAACTGTAGGCTTCAGAAATTAGATTTAGATAAGGTTTTTAGATAAGGTCCAATTTCTTAAGTCAAATGTGTAACATTTGAATACATATCTTTGACCAAATGACATATTTCTTCACGTGTACTCACCTTAGTTGTAAAACTATTTCCACTGATGCCACTGTTTAAATCTGAAGAAGCCAGACAGTTGATGAACTGATGTCCTTCAAAAATGCTTTTGATTGTATTGATGATGCTTGACTTTCCTGCTCCAACTGGGCCATGCAAAAGGAAGCGAAGCTCTCTGACTTCCTCATTTCTAATTCGGAAGTCTTTTAGGGCTGTTATCATTGGATCCTGTCTAAGAGGCAAATTGAAAATGAACAATCAGTCTGAAGTACCAGAGATGGGAAAAATGGACTGGGTTGCAAATAACAAGTACGTTCTCAGTCCTGAACCACTACAGTCGTGCCTCAAATCCTAAGCGTAAAGCCCCATTTCAGCCAGACTGTGTTATTATAAGCAGAGCCGGACGTAATACTCTGGAAATGTAATGGTGGCTGAATACTTAATAAACTCTTCCACTGGCATTGTGTATAAGTAGGCAATGGATGAGCTTGCATATGTAGCACATCTGATTTTCATGGGCTGTTTGAAGAAATAATAAACACTGCTGACTTCTGGTTTTAGCCTGGTTTTATTGAGTGCTGTCTTAGGGGTCAAACGTCAAGCATCGTGCAATGCACAAGCATTAAACGTTTCACACTACTGCCAGTGTTAAACTGCCCCCATTGCAGCTTTAAAGCATGTTGCAGGCAGTAATTTCAGACTGAGTGTATGTTTATCAAAAAAAAATGTGATGTTATGACAAAACAGTATTATCTGTAACGGGGAGCGAGGAGGCAGACGCACGTGCGATAAGTGAGATTTATTAAGGGCAAATCCAGGGTCATAGTCTAAACGGTCCAGGTTCACATAGGCAACACGGATTGATCGGGGGACAGACATGATAAAGCAGAACAGTACAGACACCAATATACAAGCTACAGTGCAGATAACAAGAACAACCAACAGCACGATCAAACACATCAAACAAAGACCAGCAAAGACAAGGATAATAGGGGCAGGTGAAAACAATCAGGGGCGGAGTCAGCAAACAAGGGGGCTGAGCCAAAACAAATGCACATGGAAGATCGAAAACACAAAGCACATGGACAGGACTGGGAGGGGCCAATCGTGACATTATCCTTGTTTTGTAATAGACATGAAAATTTTATTATATGTCAGTTATAAGTACACCCCCCACCCACCCACACAGACAAAAAAAATTATATATAATGAGTTTAATTTATGAGTTTTGCTAATACTGGTTTTATAAATACTCACTGAATATTCCCGATGCCCCTTCCACTGATCTAAAACGTGCTTGTGGCCAGAGAAACAGAAGCTTAAAAATGTCCAAACCAGCATGCCATACTAATTATTGTTTTTATTTATTTCATTATTTTATTTGTCTAGTTCACTGTTTTTTTATCATGGCGTGATACGCAGGCCAAGCTGAGCTCCGTCATAGTCGGCTTGCGTTCAGTCATGCAGCTCTTGTTCCAGTTTACTGGGTAGAGTGGCTAAAGTTAGCTGCCCATGCTGTGCGTCTGATGCCGTTGCCTCTTCTGCCTTGATCGGGTGCCACTGCTCACCAGCCGGACCGGCTTGACCACCACTGGGCTTATTGCTTTACAACGCTGTGCAGTCCTCACCTTCAGATGCTGTTGCTACAGCATAATCATAAACTAATCAAATTAATCACTGCCCGCCTGTTTTTCCCATTTTGTACTATAATACTTTATACTAATAATGTTTGCTATTCGGTGTCGACCGTAGGAGGACGGGTTCCCCTTCTGAGTCTTGGTTCCTCTCAAGGTTTCTTCCTCTTCTTCCTCTTCCTCCTCTGTCGCCGCTCATGGGTGCTTGGACCCGGATTTTCTTTTCTTTTTCTTTTTCTTTTCTTTTGCTGGTGCTCCCCTCCTTCAGCCGGTGTGCACCTTCCTTTTCAACTCTTTTCCTCATTGCTCACTAGCAGCTCACCACAGTGTTTCATTTCTATATTGTGATTTTCTGCTTCTGACCGATTTCCTATATTATGACTTTACCCTTTTTTGCCTGACTTCTCTGGTCTGTGTTTATCTGGAGTTATCTTTGCGGCTTTGTACTTTATATGAAGTGTCTCTAATAACTGTGGAGTTACACATGAACAATATGTGCAAAAACAAAGGAATTACAAAGTAACGATGAGCAGGCTGCAAATGAATTGCCCTGTATGGGACTAATAAAGTACTCTGAACTGAACTACTAACAACTTAGTCAATATTACAGATGGATTAGTGTAGCATAGCCTACATTATTACATTTGTGTATCAACTTCTGTTTTGTCTCATATAATTACACAAGCATTTCATTTTGATACAATACAGATCAGAAATCTTTTCCAAAAGTAAAGAGAAGTGTTTTATGTAACATCACATTAATGTACATAACTGTGTAAACAAGGTAACCTAATCACATTGCATAATTAATGCCATTCTGTAATATTTCATAACTACACAGGAACTTTCCTGTACTGTACTGTAGTGTTAAAGTTACACTTTATAGTTATGTAGTTACTGTGTAATAATGCAGTGGTAATATAGACACTGCTTTGGGTTTAATTCAACACATTAAATTAATGTCATTAAAGTCACATGTTAAGGGACGTCTGCTGTTCTGTCACATTACAGACTGGTTTAAAGCTGAAACTGGTTACAGTGTCACAGCATTAGCAACATAAATGCTGGCTAAATGTTATTAAAGCTGGCAGATACAGTGTACATACTATTTTAATATAATTAATATCTTAATATAATTAAGATATTACAGACTGACCTTTACTACTGGAAAAGACTTCTGAAAACAAATGCTGTTCTAGTCTGACTACAAATGTAATTACATTTGTTATTACCCTTGTGTAATTACATGATAGAACAGGCTGCTACAACTGTTGATACACTTCAGTAATTACATGAGGCAAAACTGAAGTATATACACATGTAATTACAAAGGGTGTACTTCTGTAATCCATCTGTAACTTTGACTAAATCATTAGTAGTTACAGTGTTGTTGCCTATGTTATTCATGTGTATCTACACATTATTCGACACACTTAATATAAAGTGGGACCAAATATATTTATATTAATACATATTAGTACATACATCTTAATACATGTTCTAATAAGTGAAGCATTATTGGAACAAACATTTCTAAATGTCTGTATGGGCTTAAGTCAGTTGTCATGAAAGGTGTAGATAGGTGCCGTATAGCCTAATGAATGCTGTCCTCTTTGGATCATTTAAACTTACCAGGTTTTGTTGGAGATGATCTGAATCTCCATGTTTGAATCTCTAGAAGACAAAAATGTCATTTTTAATATATATTAAAGCCATAATTCCTCCCAGTGTGGCAAAAATATATAAGTTAAGATGGTGACTATAAACAAACTCAGGCTGATATTGAAAGAAAAAAAAAACCCACAAACACAATGCACTGCTGGTGATTGGGTATTGGAACACTAAAGTCTAGATAGGAAAGGAAATAATTCAACAGCTGTTGGACAACATGGCCTTGGAAACAGGAAGGAAGCAGAAGAACGAGTGGTCGCTTTTTGTGAGTCCGATTATTTTCATTACTAACACATTCTTCCAACAAACTAAATGGTACCTGTACACCCTTACATCGCCAGAAGGAGTCTACTGAAGCCAAATGGACTTGGCCAGGAGATGGAAGATCTCCATTTTCATTGCAATGAAACCGAGGAAAAGTATTTGACCCTCAGCCAATTTCGTCTTTGCTGAATTGTCATAATTGAATATTTCAGATCATCTGATTAGTTTTAATACAAGATAAAGACGACACAAGTAAACACAAAATGCAGTGTTTAAAAGATCATTCCATTTACTGAAGATAAATGCCTGCACAAAATGGGCCAAACCCAAAAAACACAAATTAGTTTGGTGGTGTTTTTCAACTGATTTAAGCCATCAGTGCTTTTTCTTTAAACTTCAACATTTAAAGAAATCAAATGCAGAAAAATCTTGTTTTACATTACTTTATCTATATTGTTTAAAACTCTGTTCTTAAGATCGTAAAAAAATCTTAATCATTTGCCATTTGGACTTGGCCTATTTTTTGCCCAGGAGTGTATATCACTCATGTGAAAAAGTAAGTGCCCCCACCCTTAAACCTAATAACTGGTTGTGCCATGTTTTGCCACTAACAAATATAATCAAACATCTGCCATAACTTTTATTGAGTCTTTTACATCGCTGTGGAGGAATTCTGGTGCGCTCTTCTTTGCAGAATTCTTTTAAATCAGCCTCAGGAGTTTGAAGCAAACGAGCCTTAACTTTCTTTCTTTTGAGCCATTCAGAGGTGGGCTTGCTTGCGTGCTGAAACTTTGTCACAAACTGATGGGCAAACATTCTCCTTCAGGATTTTCTGATAGAGAGTAGAACTCATGGTTCCATCCGTAGTGATAAGTCATCCGGGTCCTGCAGAAGCCAAGCAGCCCCTGACCATCACACTACCACCACCATGTTGTACTTTTGGAATGATGTGCGTATGATGGACCTTTTGCCTGATCCCCTTTCAGCTTGTCTGCCTTGTATTATGTTTGTTTTTCCATGCCTTCTGCCTGTTTTGGAGTTGACCTGTGCCTGCTTTTTGACAACATCTCGGTCACAATTTTACTACTAAAGCTTCTTGCTTCTTTTCTATCTAACTCATTCTGACTCACTGCAATGTGTACATTGTTCCATTGACTTACATTAGACGTAAAATAGTTTTTCACCTTCTCCTGTAAAGATACCTTTTTGGGGATGCAAGGTTTTCTTCCAACAACAGCGATATATAAATGTTTATGGAGATGGCAAAATCTTTATTTTGCCTGTGTGAAGGTTGAAACTGTGAATTCGTAACATGACAACATGTCAAACTGCCTAACCATTTGCCACTGAGCTTGTGGAATGGAATGATGAAGAATCACTTTTGGTCCCCTAAATATCCGTTCAGTTTTTCTTTAAAGAACCATCCATTAAAAGAAAGAAAGCAGAGTGGCCAAGTCAAACCTCAAATCCTGTAGAAATGCTGAGGACAGTTGAAGCAGTAGGCCCAGTAGTATGCAAATGTTTAGATGCCCCTGATCAAATTAGATCTTTACTACCTGAATTGAATATATTGGGAAAAAATAAAACAATACATGTGACCTAAAGTTGAGACACATCTTTATTTTATGTTTATTTTTCCCCAATATGTTAAATTCAGCAAACAAATGCAATTTATCCACTTGAATTTGCAGACAAATGTCATATTTAAACTGTATAGATAAAGTGGTAAACTGTGAAATAGCACATCCAAGCAAGCCATCAAACATCATACAGTGAGCATTTGTTGAAGGCAGAATAACAGAAAAAAATACAATCTGAGATTTTGAACATGTTACAGCAGCTTATCTCACCTTTCTCAGAAGTGATGCTGAGGTCTGTGGCTCCTTCTCTGTCTGATGCTCTGTGTTTGCAGCTCTTCTTTTATATGCTCAATTTACTTTCACTCTTGACTCCATTGGGATAATGAAGGGGAGGAGGGAAAGGGTAAGGTGTTTACAGGTTAATTTCTTATAAGGAGCTGATTTCTGGGAAATCGAAAAGGCCTACGTTAGGCCTATGTTTAATTTCTTTAGTTTTTGCCCAATTCATAAGTGCAACTTAAAATCTTAATTTGAGCAAATCAGTCTCACTATGTAAAAATGCATGGACATCATTCACTCTAAGAAAAATAAGTCAGCTCAATTTAAAATGCTACCATAATTAGTAAGTTAACCCAACTTGAGGACACTAGAGTTCATCCAATTTGCTCCTCTTGGGTATTCACTTATAGCTTTGCTGAGTGTTCTAACACACAGTTCTTACACAGTTTTAACAGCCTTTGTCTTTGGCTAGATGCATCTGTTAGTTTCGGTTTCCTTACTCCTCTCTTACTAGACTCCTTTATCCCAGGGGTTTCTTGTTTGTTCTCTGTGTATTTATACCCACTGTACTTGATGTGCTGCTTGCTTGCCGTTGTTTGTTGTTGTACTGTGTTTTCAGATTTCCTGTTTTGCAAATTTATTTGTATTCATGATTAGTTATATTTGTTCTTTGTTTTGTAGTCCTAGGAGTTTCTTTGGCTATTTTCTGGCTTTCTCTTTTGTTTCTGTTTTTTCATCACTGTTTGCATCATGGACACCAATAAAGCCCCCAGCTCACACTTGCATACTGCCTCCTCATCCCCTTCATCTCCCAACATGTTTTATTTTAATCATAAACTCTAAAATCTTTAAAAATGATTAACTATAAAGTTTTTCCTATGTAGTTCAATATGAATTCAAACTTTCTTGTACTGTGTATTCACACCATTCTTGTAGTATTTTATTATGTCTGTATCTTGAGCGACTCCAAGTTGAGTTGGGAGCTGCAACATGCAACTTTAGTGCAATTTGAATCTGAGTCACTTACTTGTGTCCCAATCTGTGCACTATTCCTATGAATTATTTTGTCCAGCTTCTTATATAAGACCAGCTTGAGCTCCAACCCACCTGTTTTGGTTAATTTTCCATACTTATGCCTCTCTTGCTGGTTTTACATGGTGAAATTTATATACAACTTTAGTTGCATGAAACTTATATGACACAAAATTGCACTTGAGTTGCATAGTGCAAAGCATCAACATTTGCAAGGCTTTTCACAATGTATTGCAGGTGATTTTGAGTTTTTTAATTGCTCCCTGTAGCTGTCAAGTTGCACAGAAATGGTATACGCGGCAACTTATAACATGCAACTTGTTGCATGAAAGTTTTACAGTGTAAATCCAGCCTAAACTTTACTCTAATGCCATATCCTAAACTATTTTCCAGCCTCTCTTGATAACATAATAGTTAACCGGCTGGTTTTGTTACTGTCCCTTTAAAGCTGGTATATGTTGAAATGACCTCTGTTCTGATTGGCCGTCTGTGTCAGATCCTCTGTGATGTGAACACCAAGGAACTTGAAGCTGCAGACCCTCTCTACAGTGATTCATTTTGATGGTGATGGGGGTGTGCACTTTCTCTTGCTTCCTGAAGTCCACTACGACCTCCTTCGTCTTGTCGACATCAAGTGGCTGTTCTCTTGGCATGAATGTGTTAGAAAGTTGACCTCGTCTCTGTAGGCCTCCTCATTGTCATTGGAGATCAGGCCCACAATCGTGGTGTCATCTGTAAATTTGATGATGACATTGCAGTGTCTGGCTGAGCAGTCATGGGTGTACAAAGAATACAAGAGAGGGCTGAACACGCAGCTCTGAGGAGCTCTTAGTGTTAAATAGAACCTGTCTGGCAATGTGAAGCAGGCCAGGAGGTCCCCGAAAGCAGCACATGATGCCACATTCTGAAGAAATTCAAATCTAGATGTGAAACAAACTCACCAAAGTCTACCTGTCTGGAAAGGGCTATAAAACTGCTAAGGCTCTGGGACTTCAGTGAACCACAGTGAGAGCAATTATCCATGAATGGAGAAAACTTGAAAGAGTGGAGAACCTTCCTAGCAGTGGCCAGCCTACCCACATCAACAATGTATCCAAGAGGTCACAAAAATCTTTAGTCCCGTTAGAATGCATTTTTCACCAGAGCTGGGTAGAATACTTACACCTTGTTTTACTGCTGTAGCATCTAGGTATACAATGGATGCTTGCATACATTGTGCAACTGGATATGATTTTCTTCAGTTGTTTGGTGATGTAATAAATATTGCTTACCAGAAACTTAGTTTGCTAACATTTAGAAAGACTTTACTGCAGCCTAGTCTCACAAGCCAGAGTTCTGGCTAAAGTGTTGTGTCTTAACATGATACAGAACCACTTACTTTGACAAGGGGCCATTTCACTGATATGCAAATGTATCAGTTATGGACTGTTGTTTCTGTGCAACGTGTATGAATGTCGAAAAAGTGCTACAACAAAAAACAGGCCCAAAACAAAGAGTATGTTCTTTGCTGTCAGCTGTGCTAGATGACATTTAAGGAAATCAGAATTTACAGGCAAAAGTTTTTTCACTGATACTTTTAAAGCTGTAGTTTAAGTATTATTTTTTAAAGGTTTCGCATATAACACAAGTCCAAAAAAGTTGGAACAGTGTCTGAAACGCTATGCAGTGATTAGTAAATTCTGTTTGACTGGAATTAAATTCAAAACACAAAATTTAACTTATGATCTTTTTTTTTTCAAATTTGATGCCTGCAACATATTCCCAAATACTTGGGATGATAGCATGTTCACTTCTGTATTGATCCATTTTTCCTTCTAACTGCACTTAATAATCTTTTGGGGACTGAAGACACTAAATGGTCCAGATTTGAATGTGTAATTTTTGTCTTTGTTCTGTTGTCTTCTTCTCAAGTCTTCAGCTGCACATCGTTCATCCATTTTTGTTGTATGCTGCACACGTTTTTAGTGGAAGACAGTCCGAACTGCAGGAAGGCCAGTGTAGCACCTGCACTGTCTGATTATGCAGCCATATTGTTGTAATGTGCAGAACGTGGCTCAATACCTATTGGAATATGTAAGGGGGAGCGAGGAGGCAGACGCACACGCTGAGATAAGCGAAATTTATTACGGGCAAATCCAGGGTCGTGGTCATAACAGTCCAGGGTCAAAGAGTCGACACGTACAGATTTAGGGTTTGACATACCAAAAGATCAGAACCAACACAAACAAAGACCAGGTACACAGATACAAGGATACAAAGACTGACAAATGCAAGGGGCAAACACAGGGTTTAAATACATGGAACAATGAGGGACAGGTGAAAACAATCAGGGGCGGAGTTACACAACCAAAACAAGAACACATGGGAGGGGCCAACCGTGACAGAATAAGCATGGATGTCCCTGAAAAAGACGATGTATAGAAGGCAGCATATGTTGCTCCCTCACAATTAGTTTTACAGAGAATCAGTTGTGGTTTTTGATCTTTTCCTGTTTGCACAGATTTCTCTAGACTCTTTGAATCTTCTGATGTTATCTTGCATACAGGGTGAAATACCTAACATATTTGCAATCATTTGCTGAGAAACATTGTTTGTAAATTGATTTTCACTCTTGCCTTTTGGACCCAGTGATGAGCCTCAACTCATCCTTGCTCATAACGGTCTCGACCTTCCCTGGATGCTGCTTTAACACCCAAGCATGTTTGCATCACTTGTTTGAGATGTTCAAAAATCATCTCACGGATGTGCAATGTATTGAAGGCATCAATTTTTATACTTTGTAGCGTGGAATAGTTTGGATTTACTGATCAAAGTGGATCTATAAATCTCTGCTTTCTGTTTTTACTTGCATGTCACATGCATTCCCTACTTTTTTGGAATTGGGTTTGTATAATGGTACATTTTTTGTTCAGAATTTTAGATTGCTGAATTTTTAAAAGTTTGTCATCTGCACATGTGGTTGGATGCATAAGAGTAATGCTCAGAGTGGATGCCACTCTCGGTTCACAGCCTAAAAAGTGGCTAGAGTGGCTACACATAACATCATTCCTGTGCCAGATGCACTTTCATGAAAGCAGCAACATTGGCATTCTGCTCCTTAACCAAAGCAAGAACTCGCCTCCCTTTTTCCCCTTATGCTCATTGCTCACTTGCAGCTCAACATAGCCACAACACAAAGAGAACCAACAGTGTCCTAATTAAACTGATAATGTACATAAATTCTGTGAACCGGGGCCTTCTCAGGGCAGCTGAATGTCGACCATCACATGATTATTATTCTTTCTTGTTGTTTGTTTTTTTGCTTTTTAAAGTGAAGTGTGAATAGCAAGTTATGGAAAAGAGCACTGTGTCAACTCTTATTACCTGTGCCGGCCAAGCATGTTACTAATGCGAAGTTTAGATCACATTATCTGATGTCAAAAGAATGATTGGGGACTTGCTTCCATGGGACCTTCCTCCATTTATTGAGTTCTGCAATAAATGCATCAATTTTTGTAGGAATAAGTATTATTATTATTATTATTATATATTATATAGTAAATGCTGTGTACCTCCAGAAGAACAGTTGATTAAATAGCATTTGATTTTACAGGCAATATTCTGGGATGTGTTTCTATGGCTACATTTGGAAATATTTCAAAATCTTATTATAATATTTAAAAATGTCAGTCTTGAATTTACGCAGGTAGCTTTTGTGCTTATGCCAAAAGTGGAATAATATTGTCCTCAACACCTTCAAAACAGCTGTGATCAAATTTATCTGCATAAATAGAGAAACTCATGAAAGTAAAACCCGCAGAAGTTGGGGCACATCCCAGTGCGTGGTATATAAAATCTTTTATGAATGTGAAATTTGAGCAGTCTGCTACAGTAAGTAGTCTTTTAGGGTGTGAATAAAGCTCTTAGTCACTCAAGTTAAAAAGTCATGCATACCAACAATGGCCATGGCAGAGCATGAGGCCAGACTCGTTCCTCAGGTTTAATGTGTATTTTCCTTCATCTTCCTTTGCAGCGTTCCTGATTGTCAAGCTAAACATTGTACCACTTTGTCTTTTTGTGTGCTTGACCGCCACACATTCCAAGCTGCGTCCATTCTTCTCCCACTTTGCTGTTACTACTTCTGTACCTCACAGCGAAGAGTGACATCTTGTCCAGCTTTCATTTGTTTATCAGTTGAACCAGAGATGAATTCTGTTGGAAACAGGAGAATAGAATAGAATAGAATAGAATAGAATAGAATAGAATAGAATAGAATAGAATAGAATAGAATAGAATTCAACTTTGTCATTGCGTATGTCGCAGGTACAAGGTACAGGACAAGATGATTAGGAAAAGATCCAACATGTAATTTTCATCTACATGTGTCTTTATTCAGTGTATCTGAAAGTAAAGTGGGAAACGTCCATGTATATATAAAAAATGTAAACTATATATAAAATATATAAAAAAAAAATATAGTGATGGTTCTTGGAATAAATATCTTTATAAATGTCTATATAATTTTAAGCTTTCATGAAAGCTCTTGTTACTAATCCCTGTATTTGACGCAATTACTGGATTGGAACGTTTAAACTAACTAAGTTTTGTTGGAGTTGATCCCATGTTTGAAATTCTGAAAGAAATAATTTTTATTTGTTTATTATATTACACAGTTTTAACCATAAAACTGGAGTCCTAAATGCTGGAGTCAATGCATAACTGCTAATTCACCCTTGACTCTGAGGATTGGCACACAGACTGCAGGTGACCATAGCAACACAGACAACAGTACCATTGAGAGGTACATTAGGAAACCAAAAAGTTGTTTTGCTATAACATCACTTCAGAGAGTGCTTTTTGGCACTTTTTTTTTTATTTTAGAACATGATTCTCCACAATGACAGACGATATTATAGACAAACCAAAAACATAACAAATAAAACATGTTTATATATTAGTCTATGTTTCTGTCAGCTTGTCATTGTAGCCAAACATGACTTCTACATTGTACCAGACAGAACTTAAAGAGAATATGAGTTGGTTTGCCAAAATATGTGAACAGTCTAGTTAAGTTCTTTCTAGTACAGTAAAGAATTCATGACTGGCTACAATGGCAAGCTGACAGTAACACAAAGCAAATTCACGACAGACATTAAAGAAGAATGGCCAGTCAAAGCACTGATCATATAGAAACTTGTGGAAATGCTATAGAAGGAACGTGAAGCAGGATTTATGGCTGAATGCAAAAGTTTGGGCACCCCTGGTCAAATCCTCTTTTGTTGATTTTTGTTAACGTATCCTGCTATGCACATTTTATTAAAGCAGATGCAGTTATTGTTTACTTGCTGAATTTAACTTATTGAGTAAAACACAATGTAGTATGTGCAAAAGTAATGGCACATTAAGCTTTGTTTTTTTTTTTTTATATGTTACATTTAGCAAATGAATAGAAATAGAATATATATTGAATATAAAATATATATCTATATTTATAGAATATAAAAAATAGCTTATTTCCTGACTGTACATGCAAGCAAGTGATCAGACGTCATAGCGTGAATGTTTGCATTTCTTACTTTTTGTTGAAAACATGATTATAATCACTTGTAGGTAGTTTGACCAGAGGAGGATGGGTCCCCCCTGGTGAGCCTGGTTCCTCCCAAGGTTTCTTCCTCAGTTCTGAGGGAGTTTTTCCTTGCCACTGTTGCCCCTGGCTTGCCCACTGGGGGGTTTCTGTATATTATTACAGTCCTGTTGAAACTTTTTCTTTTCTGAAATTCTGTAAAGCTGCTTTGTGACAACATCTGTTGTAAAAAGCGCTATACAAATAAATTTGATTTGATTTGATTTGATTGCACAAAATGACTAGACAAAAATGTTTCAAATTTATGAAGAATTACATGAAACTACATTATAAGGTAGCCATGACTAACATTTGAACTCCTTCCCTGTCTGATGCTCTTTTCTATATATGCTGCTCATTTCACTTTCAAGTCTCTGAGGATGAAGGAGGTGCTTATGGGAACAGGTTGCTTATTACAGCCCAATCCTTTTTCACCCCTTGCCCCTAACACTTAGCCCTACCCCTCCGTTTTGCGCATTCACGTTTAGGAGTAGGGTTTTCCCGATTGTTGTTGAGATGGAGGGGTAGGGTGAGGTTTTGTGGCTACGTGGCCCTTTAAACAGAGATTTTTCAGAGGCACTACAAATGGAGTGTTGAAAATTCCCAGAATGCCCTCTGAATCATCAGCAAGATGGCTGCACAAGTGACCAAAGAGACACATAAATGTGAGTATTTCTCTGTTACAAAGCCGCTGTGTTGTAAATGGGTTTGTAATAGGTTCCATTGTAATAGTGTTTTATGGTCATTTCCTTCATAACACGCATAAAATGTCCGCTGATGTCTCGGTCGCTACCTGGTGAAATTTCCCGTTCCACCTTAAATGGCACAGCAGTTACGTTCTGGTACCTGAGGTTGCCTCACCATTTAAGGTGGAACAGGAAATCATGAAGGTAAGTTCAACTTCATATCACCAAATAATCCTTGATGGATGATAATAAATAATTGCCCCCCTCTTTGAAGGGACATGATGCCCTAAATGTATTTAAGCAGTGAGGAGCTGAACTTTCCCTTCCTCTGATGTCACTGTAGACGAGCAGCGCTAGTAGCTGTTAATGAAGTGGTGTAATTTTTGTTTATTCGGTGACTCGTTTAATTGATTGATGCATAAAACTGAAGTTGTGAATGAATTGGAGCACCCAGGCTTTCCAGTCTCCTTCAGATAAACGGCAAACGTCAGTGTGATATACCATTATTGCTATAGTCTGGAGACAAAGCAGGAAAACACACCCCAATTATTTTTCCAGGCTATTTTAAAAATGATTCACCTGTCCTGTCATGTGACACACAAGTGAGATCACCACAGCTGGAGGCGGCATATTGGAAATGTCCGGAAAACCTCGTCTCGTCTGTTTACGTGAAAGTCGCTGAAGACAACTGATGACGTGTCCGGTTCTTGAAGGGTTGTCCCATTTCATAGGGGGAAGATTTCAACCACTACCCCTTATAACTCAGTTTCAAGGGGGAGGGGTAGAAATAAGAAATGGGATTGGGCCTTAATCTAGTAAAGCACCAATTTCTGAGAAATTGAAACGGGAAGCATCTTTGACTTGTTTCATCCTTTTTATGCTTTGTTGCACGCAACTTTTATTGTATTGCTTTGTGTAACGAGTGAGTTGTGCGGAAATTTTGGAGCAGGCCGAACTTTGGACCTTGGGTGTAACCCGGTGAGAATCATAAACATGTTTTATTGTTATAATAATGTTTATTTATTTTTAAAAATCAGGCACAAAGATTTAGAAGAAACTAGTTCATATGTTTCCAGTTCATGAAAACAGCAATTAAACATATTCATTCACTTAATAGATTTTTGCAGAAAAAAGAAAAACACATCATATCCTTTTAAATCTGACTTTTTCATTTGTAACTGACTCACTTATAAACAAAAATATGGCGGTTGTCTAAAATTGCATGCCTTAGTTAAAATAATGCATGCTTTTGATCAAGGCTATTAACAATGGACAGTAAGAATAGAAGTAAACCTTTTTAAAGACTTCCTATACACAAGCTGGCCACTTTATCCGAAACACCTCCCTTTTAGCTCCACCTTGCCTGTGTACAGTTAGACAAGCTTTTCTGAGGAAGAATCATTCCACATGTTTCTTTTTGTCTGAAAGATTTTTCACGTAGTCATTAGCTGAGTACACAGCCTGTCTGAAGGCCTCCAGCATCAGGCAGTTCAGCTTCTCGTTCTTCTCTGTCTCCTCATGATAGTTCTTCAGAGGGAAGATGCAGTTCATAGGGACTCCCAGTCTTACACTGCACTCTTGCATCTGGAAAAAAACAGAGTGGCATTACTTAATCAGATAAAACATTCCATGGAAGTCCATTTTTTCTAGCACAACATTACTATAAACTAAGAATAACTCACTTTCTCCTTGATCTTCTTGCTTTTGTAGATTTTGGTCAAATCAGTCTGTGTCATCTTGCACACCTGGTCCACTCTTGTCAGGAAAACCAGCTGAGGGATTCCTGCAGCCCAGAGAGCAGAGATATGTAATATGCCCCTACTAGCCTGACTGTGGGCAGTGTTGGCTTGGGCAAACACACACACACACATCTAATACTGGCCTTGCATAGGCCATGCTGTGTCTGACCCACACCACTATTACAGATTGAGATCCACTGAGCCAGTAGTGGCAAGCTTTCAAAGACCCCATAGGAGTCCACTTAGGACATTAGTAGTAGCCCACAATTGATTACCTGCCCAGGACCAATGAGATGTTGTCCACTTTTGACCAATACTTAGCCCCTCAATATTGGCCCTGTGCAGGTAGCTTGAACTATGTTGGGCTCCTATCTGGTCTGTGAAAGCTTGATTGCCAGACAAAGTACACAGAAAGACTTTAATAAGTAAAAATGGTTTTGAGTGGTTCACTTTTGTAGGATAAAGATTGGCATTTGTGTCAAGTGAGTTACAATATCCTGTATTTTCACGCCTTTGCTTTGGTAACACTTCTCTTTAGTCCAGCTGAATATTGGCATAAATATGTCATGGCAGATGTCATCTGCTGTCACAAGATATGATACATTTTGTTAAATTGTTTGTTAAATTTTTGTTTTGTGCGGATTTAGCAAAAACGAGCATGCGACATAAGCATAATGACATCTGTTAGGAAAGTTTATGAAAGCATGTGACATTCTCCCAGACATGTTTATGTAATGTTTGCGTCAATGTTATGTAGCGAATTTAAGTTGTGTTAAAATGACTTTTTATATTATGTTATAAATTGATCAATTTGGCTGATATACTGACAGCTTCATGTGTCACAAAATGATTAATGTTTCATTAGTAACATCTCTGACACAATCATTCGACATTATTTGTGACTTTAAAACTAAAGTGTCAGGGAACTATATTTCAGATTTTAGTAATTTGATCCGTGGTGTGAAAACGTTACTGATTTTCAGTATAATAGACTACATTTTCCATTTAAATTACATATCAACATTCATACCTCATCTTACTTGTTGAATCAAATGACAGATATATACAGTAAGAGTGAACTCACCTAATTTACTGGCTTCTGCTCTGATGGTCTTAATTTTTTGGATGACATCATTATCCATAAAGGTAATTTTGTCTGCAGCGATAACACTCACTAGGCAGTGAATCTTATCATTCAGAGTGGGATCACTGATGTAATATCTATTGTCTTCAGACATCGGTTGTTCAGGTTTGAACTGAACGTGGAAGGAAAAAACAAGTTTTTACTGAAAGAACACAACCAATATAGGATTGATTAATTTTGTATGTGTGTGTGTGTGGTTCTCACTTCATAGTCATTTGGTATGTGGCCCTTTAAAGCATTGATGATGTCATCAGAGTGCACTCCTTTTAGTAGTTTGAATTCTTCTGTTCCCTGTCCTGCGTTTTTTACCTGGTCATTTTCCAGACCCATCACATCATATAAGGCGAATGGTCTTGATTCCACAGGGAACTTCTGGTACTGTAAATGCAGAAGAAGAAGAAAAGGAAGACTATTTTATCTTTTAAAAATTGCTCCCTTCTTCAACAATTGATGTACAGAATACCTAAAACTCTGCCCATCATTTGTGTTATATCTGCTAGAAGGCCCAAACTGGAAACAAAAGGCACACAGTGCTTGGACCCCAAAGATTGCCACATGCAGTATAATTTGTAGATGGTTGCTTAGCTTTCATAGCAGTTACAGTCCACAGAAAAATGAATGTTTTCAATATTTATTTCAGACAAGAAGTGGAATCTGCCTGTTCTGGATGTAATTATTTACAGATACAAATTTTTTGCACCCATCCATTTAAAGCTATTTGGAAAAGACATCATATACTCTGTCCAGCCACTCTATTAAGGACATCTGCTTGTTTCTACACTATTTGTCCATTTTATCAGCTCCACCATGTAGGTGCACTTAGCAGTTCTATACTTACAGACTGTAGTCCATCTGTTTCTCCGCATACTTTGTTAGCCCCCTTTTGCCCTGTTTTTCAGTGGGCAAGACCCACATGGCACCACCGCAGGGCAGGTAATATTTGGGTGGTGGATTATTCTCACAATACAGTCACTTTGACATGGTAACAATATGTTAATGTGTTGCGCTGGTATAAATGGATCAGACACAGCAGTCCTCTTAGGATCCTGACCACTGAAGAACAGGGTAAAAGGGGGCTAACAAAGTATGCAGAGAAACAGATGGACTACAGTCTGTAGTTTTAGAACTACAGATATTTCTGCCATATTAAGTAGGTATGACCAATGTCCTAAGTCAGATTAGTAAAATTTTGAATTTTTGACCAAATCCTTTTTTCAGCACTGGACTCACCTTAGTTGTAAAACTCGTGCTCCCTAATTCTGAAGCAACCAGACAGTTGATGGACTGATATCCTTGAAAAATGGTTTTGATGGTGTTGATGATGCTGGATTTTCCTGCTCCAACTGGTCCATTCAGAAGGAAGCGAAGCTCTTTGACTTCGCTATTACTGACTTTGAAGGTCTTTAGGGTTTCTAACATTGGATCTGGTCTGTGGGGGGGGGGGGTGAAACTGAATCAGTGCATAGTAACAGATATGGGAACAATTTATTGGGTTACATGTAGCAAGTGAGTCCCCAGTCTTGATCTTGAAGTCCCAAGTCAATACAGGAAACCCTCAAATCCTAAACTTAGTGTTAATCAAGTCAAAACTGAGTCAGAATTCACATACTTTCCATATTTTTTTTTACATTGATTTTGTATAATTTAAAATTATTCATTCAGAATTTTAGATTGCTGAACTACTCTTAATACCTTACTTTATGTGCATGTATGGTTGGATTCATAAGTGTAATGTTCAGCGTGAATGAAGGAGTAACAACACACTTAATAACTGTACCTTGTCAGTGTAACTTGTTGGTATTTCTGAACAAGGAATTGGATATTCATTAAAAAAATAGCACTTAAATTAATAACACTTATATTAACATTTCATAATTAACCACAATATTAATTATCATTCTAAAGCCCATCTTTCATGTTTCATGACTGATGCCTTTACAACTGTAAGAAGTTACTTCTATCACTTGTATATTGATTATGCGTTTTGAGTTTGTTTTTTTGTTTGTTTGTTTATTGAGTTACTTTATTTGGCTACTTTGCCATTTTTTATTATAGCACTTAGGGTGGCACACAGGATAAGTTGAGCTCAGTCATATTTGATGAATTTGGTCATGCAGCTGTTTGTCCAGGGTCTAAAAAGTGGCTAGAATGGGTGAAGGTAACATCACCCCACTGTCAGACACATATGCATAAAAGTTGCAGTAGCACTGTTGTTTCCTTCCTTCAGCACTGCCAGAACTAATCACATTGCTCTCTAGCAGCTCAACACAGTCACAACATTTCACACACAGACAACCAACAAAGTCCTAGTCCATCTGATAACAAGGAAACAAAATATGTAAACTTGTGTCTTTTTAGTTGACCATCATATGATTATTATAATTCTCTCTTGTTGTGTTTTTTTTTTTTTTTTTTTTTTTTTAAGTGAAGTGAATGTGAACTGCAAGTTATTGAAACTACCACTGTGTCAACTCATTGCCTGTGCTGGCTTCAACATATTACTCTAGCTTATCTTTGTTCACATGATCTGATGATAAAAAATGACTGTGGACTTACTTCCATTGGACAGTCCTCCATTCATTGAGTTCTGGAAGAAATGTAGGAACAAGTATTATTATTATTATTATTATTATTATTATTATTATTA
Source organism: Pygocentrus nattereri (assembly GCF_015220715.1). Taxonomy (NCBI): domain Eukaryota; kingdom Metazoa; phylum Chordata; class Actinopteri; order Characiformes; family Serrasalmidae; genus Pygocentrus; species Pygocentrus nattereri. Next base: position 43,142,628 of record NC_051216.1, read on the forward strand.
TTATTATGTTACTATATGTCATATAGTAAATGCTGTGTACCTCAAGAAGTACATTTGTTTAAACAGCATTTGATTTTACAGGAATGCTTGGGATGTGTCTCTATGGCTACAAATGGCAATATTTCAAAATCATTTGAGAAACATCTTGAATTTTACATTGGATTTAGGCAGGTAGCTTCTGTGCTCATGCCAAACATTGAATAATAAAATCAAATTCATCTTATGACTCACTGAAATTAACCAGCTCTATGTTGCCAAGAATTGCCAATAAAATGTAAAGGCAACCACAATAGCAATGGCCTAGCATCACATTAGGAACCACCTGGGATTTTATCAACAGCTTTGTCAAGCTAAGTCAAAGTTCATTCACAAACTTCTTATTATTATATTTTATGGATTACTGTTCAATTTTCTCCCCCAGTTAATCAATTATTAATTCAGCCTACTAACCAGGTCTCTTCCTATGCTGCAATGCTGACAACCACATTACCATCACACTGAATGATGGCCATGCTTCCCATCCAGAGAGAGCGAGACCAACGGGAAAACGATGGATAATGGACAATGAACTAAACTGCTTCATAGCAACATGACAAAAATGAGCAAATAAAATATCTTTCTATTGGGTCAAATTTGAGCAATTGTTTTGCTTCCTGTGACTTTCTACTGTGAAAATGAAATTTGAGGAGTCTGTTACAGTAAGTAGTCTGTTAGAGAGTGACTTAAAGGCAGAATTCATACATACCCACAATGACCATGGCAGAGCATGAGGCACTACCAGACCTATTGCTCAGGTTTATTGTGTAGTTCCCTTCATCTTCCTTTGTGGTGTCCTTGATTGTCAAGCTAAACGTTTTACCAATTTGTCTTTTTATGTGCTTGTCCATCACACATTCCAAGCTCCGTCCATTCTTCTCCCACTTCACTGTTACGTCTCCTGTGCTTGCCTCACAGGAAAGAGTGCCGTCTTGTCCTTCTTTCACTTGTTTATCGGCAAAAACAGAGACAATATCTGTTGGATATTAGAGTATTAGGTTAGATTACCATTCAACAGAGAATTTTCATCTACTACACATGTAATTACTCTGTGTATCTAAAGTTGCTTTTGGAAACTAAAAAAACCATATATACACACACACACACACACACACACACACATGCGCACACACAGACACACAGTAATGTTTAAAAGTTTTAGGCATCTAAACAAATTTCCCTCAGCAGTGAGTTTATCACAGTATACATTAGAATAAAGTCGTATTCATAATTCAAATAAACAGAAAAACAATAAAAAGTAACAAGAATTTCTTGGGTCCATTTTTTTCCTTGACACCTTCACAGCCGCTGCAGAGACTCCTTAATATCATCAATTACATCATGAGCACAATTTACTGAAGCACTGATTGGTCAAACCAGGAGCTGCTTTTTAACTATATATATATATATATATATATATATATATATATATATATATATATATATATAATCATTAATTAATATTCCATACATTTAGTTTGTTCAAATATTAACACTTTTCTCAGCAAATAAACACAAACTACACAAATAAGTAGATTTTGAAAATGTGTCTTGGGTGCCTAAGACTTTTGCACAATACTGTATATATGTAAATTCCCTGTATATCTGGTTCTGAACCATCATGTATGATATCCATGAACATCAGTCATAATCAGTGAACCAGGAAGGATTCGTCATAAGACCAAACACAAAATGTCCTTCTACTTCTTCTTCTTCTTCTTTCGGCTGCTCCCTATTGATCAAAAATAAAAATGCCCAGAAAATATGGACACTGTTCTGTAATTGTACTGCTCACATTTTTCCAATTTTTTCCCATGCAGTGCACTTATATATACTTAGTTACACAACCAAAAAGAGCAGTCTGAATTAAACAGCACTGTAAAGGCAAAACGAAACAGTTGTTGTAAAAAGCCTTTATAAATGTCTATGTGGATATCCTGCTCAACTGGGTCAAGGTCAAAGTTAAAAAGACCTTTAGACTAAAACCTTTTTGCTTTGAGTGACCCTATTTTATCTGGTTATTTCAAAAAAATAAATGATCAAACATTCCATTTTGCCACTATTTGATTTATTTGCAGATAATGTGTTTCGGTATGACAATCCCTTTGATTTTCAGACATGTGGGGAACATTTACTTTAAAGATATGGGATCTAATATTGCCATGAGGGACAGAGTGACTACAACAAAGCTACACCTATGGCCTAAAACACTTTGTAAAAAGGTTGGACAGCAATAGAATATTTTGTTTTTAGAAAAGTTTGTGTTGAGTTAAATCTGGTAACACTTTCTATGAATGTGAATAAACACATTCATAACATAAAGCATTCATAAGGCATCATGAACACAGCTATAAATATTTATAAAAATGCATGGCATGTTATAGCCATGCTCATTATGCATTATGAATTGCACCAGCACCAAACAAGTTGCCCAGCCCATTAACCATAAATTAACTAATTCAGTAAGCTTATATCATTTGTCATGAAACCTGCATAAAAATATAGGTGTTTTCCATTCATAAAGTCAATTTCCTTGTCACTTTACCTCAGCAAGTGTAATAAGTGTTGCTTCTTGGAATAATCATATTTATTCTATATAGTCTATATAAACTGGATGACTTCAAATATCTTGGGTCAACCATCCAGAGCAATGGACAGAGTAGAAAAGAGGTGAAGAAGAGGGTGCAGGCAGGATGGAGTGGGTGGAGACGGGTGTCAGGGCTGATGTGTGATAGAAGGATAGCAGCAAGAGTGAAAGGGAAGGTTTACAAGACAGTAGTGCGTCCTGCTATGATGTCTGGTTTGGAGACTGTGGCTCTGTCTAAAAGACAGGAGGCTGAGCTGGAGGTGGCGGAGATGAAAATGCTGAGATTTTCGTTGGGAGTGACAAGGATGGACAAGATTAGAAATGAGCAGATCAGAGGGACGGTGAAGGTGGAGCAGTTTGGAGATAAAGCCAGAGAGGCCAGGTTGAGATGGTTTGGACATGTGTTGAGGAGGAATAGTGGATATATTGGGCAAAGAATGTTGGAGATGGAGCTGCCGGGTAGAAGGAGAAGAGGTAGACCTCAGAGAAGGTTTATGGATGTAGTGAAGGTGGACATGGAGATGGTTGGTGTAAAAGTAGAGGAGGCAGTGGATAGGGCAAGATGGAGGCAGATGATCCACTGTGGCGACCCCTAAAGGGAGCAGCCGAAAGAAGAAGAAGAAGAAGAAGAAGATTCTATATAGTCTATATAGGCTCAAGTCCGTTGTCATGAATGGTGTATGTAGGTATTGTGTAACCTTATGAATAATGTACTGCTTGGATTGGAACATTTAAACTCACCAGGTTTTGATGGTGGTGGAGTTGATGGACGTGGTGGAGATGATGAACATGATGCAGAACTTGATGATGATCCCCCCATGTTTGAATTTCTATAAGATAAAAATAACAGTGTCATTATTTATATATTAAATTTATAACTCTTCCCAGTGTTGCATAAATACCCAGGAGAGAAAGATGCTGACAGAAAAGAAAAAGAAATCAGACTGTTGTCTTCAGACACTCATTGAAACAACATGTTCAGAGTGCACTTCATAATTTGATTGATGGATTTATACTTGTATAAACACAATAAGTATAAAAATCAGGTGATTTATTATAATTTTATGTTAGGTGTACCATAGACTTGATAACAGATGGAATGGCAGCAAGTTTAACCTGAAATATTTCAGGAGTTTTCCCCTCTGTCAAGACATTTTGATGGGCTTGTAATTCCCATTGTAATTTTACACCAAAATACAAAAGTAGTCGGGGGGGGTGGCTTAAAAACAATATATAATTGAAATTGATATTTTTTGACATGACAAACAAATAAAAAACAAATTAATATGTGAATTTGCCAGCAGTTTCATGTTCATATTGGACTGATACCATACAAGAACTACTGTTGGCCCCCTAAAGAACCTGTCAAATGAGTTTTTCCTTAAAAAACCATCCACAGAAACATTCTTTAGGAAAACAAAAGTGGTTCTGCTACAGCATCACGCCAGAGACTGCAAGAACATGGTAGGCCACAATGACAGACAATGTCAGACAAAAAAAAAAAAAAACATACTTTGGCAAAAAAAAAAAAGCATAAAATGTAAAGCATGGTGGTGGTAGCATTACGCCTCCAGTCTGTTTCTATCAACAAACACGAATTCTACATTGTAGCAGACAGAACTTCATTTCAGAGTTAATTTGTCAAAATATCTAAACTGTGTCCTTAAGTTGTTTCTGGTACAGTGTAGAATTCATGGTTTGCTGCGGTGGCAAGCTGACAAAAACACAAATCTAATCCATGAGTCAGAGCACTGATCTTAAGTTGACATATCCTGCTTTGCACATTTTGATGCACAGTTGTTTACTTGCTGAATTTAACATACTAAGAAACATAAAACTTTGTTATGTCCTGTACAAGTTATAGCACATTTTATATATTATGTTTAATTTTTTTCCAATATGTTAGACTCAGCAAATAAATAGATATTGTGTGCTTGAATCTGCAGGAAAATGTCATTCATATGTTTTAAGGGATATTTTTACTGCCTGTATGTGCAAATAAGATATCATACAGTGAACATTTGCATTTCTTACTTTTTTGTTTAATACATGACTGTAAAGAATAGACAAAAAAAAATAATGTGAAATAATAATTAATACAAAATTACACAAAACTACATTATAAGTATGCATGAAGTGTGTCAAGTTTAGCCATGACTAACATAGTACATGTGCTGCTACAGTTATTCCCATCTGAACTCTTTTTGAAGTCTTAAGAACTCCCTGCTTTCAAATGTAGCTTAACTTACCTTTGTAAGAAGTGATGCTGAGGTCTGTGTCTCTTTCTACTTCTCTGCCTGATGCTCTGTGTCTGCAGCTCTTCTTGTCTATATATATATACACACTCATTTCAATTTCACTTTCAACCCTGTCATTAGAGTGTCGGGGAAGGTAGGGGATTTCTGAGAAACCAAAACTAAAAGCATCTTTGAGGTGACTGGTCAGCAAATCATCCTTTCTTATGCTTTTTATTTTACGGATTTGATTTATTTTCACACAATTATTAGAGACTTACACCAAACGTAAGATGTGTAACTTAAAATTATGAGGTAAACATTGAGGTAAACAAATACTCAAAACCTTCACTTTTATACAGTGTTAAAAAGTAAGCAGCTGAAGCTCTGAAGTTACTTATTACACAGCTTTTCTTGAGTTTACTCAACTTGAGGATGCGAGTTCATCTTAGTTGAGTCTAAATTTCTCTTCATTTTTTTAGCTCTGCATCTTAGTGGGGTAAATAATATATAAGTAGTAAATTTTGCATTTGAACAGGCTGAGAGATTTAGGGGAGTATTTTTGAAAAATATTTGGGTGGCTGTCTCAATGTGTTTGTGTAACGGGGAGCGAGGAGGTGGAGTCACAAAACAAGGGGCCGGACTAGAAAACCAAAACAAAGAAAACACGTGGACTAGACCAAAACAAAACACAAACACATGGACAGGACCGGGAGGGGCCAATCGTGACTGTTACCTGTTATCGTGACAAGACCACTCCAGGAACAGACGAGGGAAATGAAGGAACAGACAAAACGGGACACAGAAGGAACAGGAGGCCCACAGGGAGCAGCAGACACAGGAGGCCCACGGGGAGCAGACACAGGAAAGGGCAGGACGGGCGGGAACAAAGGAACTGCAATGTCCACGCAGGTAGGCGAGCCCGCAATGACGTCCACGGGGACAGGCGAGCACACAACGACGTCCACGGGGGCAGGCGAGCCCACAATGATGTCCACGGGGGCAGGCGAGCCCACAACAACGTCCATGGGAGCAGGCAAGCCCGCAACAAGGTCCACGGGAGCAGGCGAGCCCGCAACGAGGTCCACGGGAGCAGGCGAGCCCGCAACGAGGTCCACCGCAATGACGTCCATGGGGGCAGGCGAGCCCGCAATGACGTCCACGGGGGCAGGCGAGCCCGCAACAAGGTCCACAGGGGCAGGCAAGCCCGCAACGACGTCCACAGGGGCAGGCGAGCCCACAACAACGTCCACGGGGGCAGGCGAGCCCACAATGACGTCCACAGGGGCAGGTGGCGGGTGCGGAGGCGCGGCAACAGGCAGCGAGGCGCGAGAGTGCCGCGAGGTGTGGCCACAGGATCAGGCTTGCTTCAGGGTGCGGCCACGGAATCAGGAACTCGGGCTGGGGATAGCTGCTGCAACCTGGAGGAACACACAGAAACGGGACCCTCTCGGCCGTTCCAAAGATTCACTCAAGCTATGGGCAGCTCGCAGTGGCGCTTGAGAATGAGCCGAGTACAACAGTACAGGTTATCTGTATGCTCCATCCGTCTAACCATGTCTTTTGCTGCAGGTCGCTCCTCCCTGCAGCGGCGCTCAAGACAGCCCAAGTTTTGTCCCAACGGAACGGCCACATGCCAGTGTGTCATGTACTCGCTGCATCCATTGGTGGCTGGTCTTTCTGTAACGGTGAATGAGGAGGTGGAGTCACAAAACAAGGGGCCAGACGTGGACTAGACCAAAACAAAACATGAACACGTGGACAGGACCGGGAGGGGCCAATCTTTCTCTCTCTTCTCCCTCTCAGCTCTTTTC